>NW_015666537.1:860628-861499 GCF_001515625.1 Sinocyclocheilus rhinocerous
CTTCCTTAACCACCAGATCCGGCGCCCGCCCGGGGTTTCGGAAGCCCGCGCTGTGGTACTCCCCCCCAGGGGAGAGGGCGCTCCGCTCCGCTTGTCTTTCTCTGAGGAGATTGATACGGAGGGCGTTAAAGAGCTCGCCAGTTGCACAAGCATCAGTTACACAAGCATATTATGCCTGATATTATAATGAGCAGCATTAATGGGAAGCGGAGCTCGCGCAGTCGGCTATCGGGGGGCGGATTGTGCTTTTCCCGCTGTTAAGCGGTCCGCTCTCGCCGGGCACGCTGGAGTGTCTCCGTGCCTATGATCTTGCGATTGCGGTCCCGCTGCTGCTGAGGCACGGCGGATTGGCGGGTTGGAGACGGCTCGTCCTATCTCCACCCGTGTTCCCTAGATCTAGAGCTCGTTCTCGAGGTTTGGAAGCCTGTGCTGCGGTTCTTCCCCCTCTGAGTGAGAGCTTGCTGATGCGGCCATATTTCTCTGAGGAGATTGATGTTGTTTGTGTGACTGAGCGGCTCGCGAGCTGCCGAGGAAACTCTTATTATCACATTCGGTTTTTGATGTGAATCTTACTCACCAGACCGTATTTACTCTTCTGGTTGTTTGACTGCATTTAATTCTGAGGAATAAAATGAAGTATTTATCTGACTATGAGAAGTTAGATATACAGGGGCACTTGGGATAAAAAATAAATAAATAAATTTTCTCGAGTGAGAGCACGAGTTTACCTCTCTTCCTCTGAGGAGGTTGAGGCGGTCAGCAGGGGCTGCTGGGCGGGAGCAGTCCCAACCTACCGTGTTCCAGCCCCTCATTCTGGGGGCCTCACTTCTCGTACTCCGCAGAGTCTAGAGTCAGAGTGGCGCTCCCAGGC
>NW_015666537.1:863310-863649 GCF_001515625.1 Sinocyclocheilus rhinocerous
GTCCTGACGCCTAAGGCCTAGGACTTTTTGAGGGCCAGCTCCCTCTGGGGAAGAGCGGTGTACACCGCATTACACGGTGCCCGTCTCTCCTCAGTGCCCTCAGGAGATCGGTCTGGCAACCCTGCCGGTGTTCCAGGGCGCAGCGGTCTCCGGCGAGCGCTTCTCTCAGTTACCGCCTGGAAGCGTAGAGCTACTAAGAGGCTTGCAACCTCTACGGAGGTCTCTAGAGCAGCTAGTACGGTCGTCCCCTGCCGGTCCGCAGCTTCAGGGCACCGAGCTAGCTGCTCTAGGCGCACCAGAGGCCAGTCTCGCGAGACTGGTTCCCTTAGGAGGTCACCT
>NW_015666537.1:863717-881605 GCF_001515625.1 Sinocyclocheilus rhinocerous
TGGATAGTAGATGCCATTTCTATCGCTTATGAGTCCTCTGATCTCCCTTCGCCTCTAGGCGTCAAGGCTCATTCTACTAGAAGTGTGGCGGCCTCCAAGGCCTTCTTGGCTGGTGTCTCGATGCAGGACATCTGCGACGCTGCGGGATTGTCCACGCCCCTAACCTTTGTCTATGGCTTAGACATGCGAGCCACTCCTGGCTCTTCTGTTCTCTCACCCTAGCTGTGCAGGCTTCCACACAAGGCGAAGATTTGAAAGTCTGGCGGCGTGGGCATACTTGTTCCCAAAGCGTCCTCCGATGCAGCTCGAGCTCCTGAAGAGGAACGTCTCAGGTTACGCATGTAACCATGGTTCCTCAAGGAACGAGATGCTGCGTCTCGGGGCCATACTTTCGGCATCTCTCCCTCCAATGCAGCGTCTCGTTCCCTCGATGAACCATGGTTACATGCGTAACCTGAGAAGTTTTTTTTTTTCTGTTTGGCCAGTGTATCAGAAATGGGACTTTTATTTTGACTGCGCTGAAAATGCCAGCACCTGAGCACACAGAGCTCCCTTTCTCTGCAAACTGAGTTCTGCTACTGGACATGCACAACATCAAAAAGTTCCTTCAAACTTTAAATCTTTGATTTCAAATTATGCTGCAGTTAGACCCCATGTCATATTCATATCATATTCACTGTGTGTACTGCATGTATTTATAAATAAAAAAAAAGATTCCAAGTAGACAGACTAGGATTATGTTGTGCACTTTGGTTACAGTGTTTACTTCCTTTTTTATTAATATATATATTTTTAAATTTCTTTGTGAAGAAAATACTATAATAGAATATGGGATTACAGACAGAATCAAGCAGTTGCCATCTAAATAAATCTTTTTATTTTACATATTTTTGTAAAGTTTAAAATATGTTTTCATAATTTAATAATTTACAAATAATTTCTAATTTAGTAAATAATATGTAAAATAAATATTATTTTCATTTCAGCAATTGTTATGCATGTGTTCTACTATCTTCAAAATAAATAATGCAGTATTTTATATATTGGCTTAATATCAGCCACGCTGCTCACTAAGATACTGGCACTGGCCAGGAAAAAATAAATAAATAAATAAAATTAATATCAGTCAACCACTAATTATAAAACATATATTTATTAGAAAATAAAATATTTTATATATAATATTTATTATATAATGTAATGTATAGAATATTTTATTTGTTTAATAATAATAATAATAATAATAATAATAGAGTGTATTATTATTATTATTATTATTATTATAAAATTGGCATTTAATTAAGCAAAAAATTTATATTTCAGGGTGATTACAGCTCATTTGGTTGTTTTGACCTAAATCTATCAATGCAGCAGCACTATGAGATTTGAAATACTTAAACAATACAAATCACAATTGGAATTGATAGAATAATCGCATATGAATTGTTGGCCAAATTTAGCAGCCCCACTTGTGACACTTACTAGGCAAAAACGAAGATATAAAATAGATCAAAGACACATAGAAAATACGCTTGAATCGCCTGTTGCTTTGTTGAAGACATCAGAACATATAGTTAAACTGTCATATTAACCGAAGGACCTGAAGTTTCTTTACTAACAGCTACTGAAATACTGCACACACTCCCACAGTTATGTCCCACAATTCTGAGATAAAATGATACCCCCTCACCTTATCCACAAATCAGACAGATACTTTGCCTTCAGTCTCAGTCTCTTACCAATCACAGCTTGGCTTTTATTCTCTCTAATTAGGAAGCATGTGACCACACAAGCCCTGTGACCCTAGTTCAACCCTCTAGTCTCATCTCAAAAGCCCAGGTAAACTATACATCAGCTTTAAGGGACAGCTCACATAATAATCCAAAAGCATGACAAACACAAACATTGCTTTAATTAAGTAAAAAACAATCCCTCCAAGCACACACATAAGTCATTCATTTAGAGCAGCAACGACCCAAACCCAGGGTCACGCTTAAATCCCTGAGCGGAAAGCCTGCCGAGCTTTTCCTCTGACCCCACAAGACCTTCTCCTCACCTCAGGACGCATGAGTGAGTCACACAAATCCAGTGTGCAAGTGTATGGCCTGGAAGCAAAGCAAATCTCCTGTTTTATCTCAAGCAATTACACTCTGTCATAATGACAACGATGAATATGAAAACAGCAGGAAGCTGTAGAGTTTTCTTTAGACACACGCAAGACATGCTAACTTCTGTTTAATGATTCACGTACCCCATAGCCTCACTGTGATGTAACTATTTTTAAGACAACAACACCGATGCAACCGTGCCAGACCACATTCACTGCACTTACACTCCAGAGCCGGCGCTAATGGAATCATTGAAAGCTGGCTGTTCTTCAAATATTTCACTGAAAATGCTACAGAGGTTTTCAGTTTGAGATGGGCTGTCGGGGTTGTTTTGTTGCCCTGTTGATGGATTCCCACTTTCGCACAGCAATTTGATGCCATAGTTGTAATCTCTGTGTTCTCAACAAAAGGCAGCAGATCCACATTCAGATGCTATTGTTGTTATTTTTGGAGCATTATAATTATTAAGATTTCACAAATATGGAAAAACATATCTACAAAATATAGAGGCATTAAAGAGCCATCTCACCCATACAGTACACAGGAGCAATCTACCCCCAACTAATGAAATAAAAAAATAGAAGAGAATAAAAACAAGTGGTTTGATCTCTTACCTACGTAGAAAAACTGAACACCGGCTTTTATTATTTTGTTTTAGTTGTTTAAAGTTTTTACTCTTATTCATTTAGGTTATTTTAGTCAGTTGTTTGAAGTTTTTTTAATGTATTTAATCAGTCAGTTACTTAAAATTTGTATTCTCCTTCATTTTAATTATTTAGTTAGTTATTTACATTTATTTAAAGTTTTTATTCTTTTTAATTTTATTCAGTCAAAGTTTTCATTTTCTTTAGTTAGTTAAACTTCTTTTTTTCTTTATTTAGTTTAAGTTTGTATTCTCTTTCATTTTATTTACTTACATTTTTTTTGATCTGTAAGAACAGGTGGTATAGAGTACGGTGAGAATCAAATGGGTGTAAACAGAATTTGCTTACAATTAGGGTTGGGTATCGTTTGTTTTTTTTTCGATACCGGTGCCACATCGATACTTTTAAAACGGTTCCGGTGCCTAAACGGTGCCTGAACCGGTACTTATTAAAAAATAAATAAATAAATACAAATTCCCCCAAAAATGATAGATTGGCCATTAGCACTATAAACACATGATCCAGTCACAGAAGTAGGAACTCATGACCCTTCAGGAAATCCCTTATATGGACAAATACATTGCTGTTATAGCTGTAACTGAGTAAACAGAACATATAAACGTTTTGAATTATAAAACAAAGACAATAAACACTCGACTGTGACACTATAGTTTATCTGTGTTATTCAAGCCATCTCTGGTATTTTCGTAATAATTAAGTATATTTATAATCCATTGCTAATCTATGTATTTTTAAAGTAGCCGGAACATATTTTCTGCCTCATTATGTGACAAGAAGCCACATCAGATCACAAAAGGAAGCATTTGACTGGGGTTGTGGAGTAAAAAGGTTATAATGTTCTCTTTTGTTGGACAACAGGTTTAGAAATGTGAATACAAGGGAAGTTTAGCTTTAGGCATTTTAATTTCAGCATGTTTAGCTTAGTTAACGTAAGGCTACCTGCTGCCATCAGAACAAGTGTAATTACTGCATTCATGCGCTCCTCGGATGCTCTCATTTCCCGAGTAGTGCTTTTAAACTTACCCCCATGTCGTTCCAAACCCCTAAATGCTTCGTTCTTCTTCGGAACACAATTTAAGATATTTTGGATGAAAACCGGGAGGCTTGTGACTGTGACTGTTTGAACGAAAACAGTGCATCCATGCAGCGCGGCTGACACTGAATAGTGTACGCTGCTTGCGTTCAGTGGTTATTCTCCAAAATGGCGCTATGGTGATGTTGAATAAAGAATATTTATTGAATTGTTGAATAAAGTCGTTATTTTTGTTTCGCTTCATAACGTTACGGTTGAACCACTGATGGCAGATGGACTATTCTGACGATTTCTTTTATACTTTTCAGGACCTTGACAGTGTAATTTACTTGGCAGTCAATCGGACAGTCACAAACCTCCCGGTTTTCATCCAAAATATCTTAAATTGTGTTCTGAAGACGAATTAAGCTTTTACGGGTTTGGAACGACATGGGGGTAAGTGATTAATGACAAAATTTTGCATTTTGAGGTGGAGTAACCCTTTAAACTATGCTATGGCTTCAGAGCAGAGGTAACACAATACGCACAATCTCGGATTTGGATCGGCTCTCTCAAAATTTTCATTCTGGGGTGGAGTATCCCTTTAAGTCGGAATGTGAAAACAACATGGACACTCTCCTTACTACAAAGATTTGTTGGATTTGTATTATTAGAGCTTTCCGACTTGAGTTCACGTGAATTTTCTCAATCAGGAAATTATTTTTCACGTGCGGTGCCGGTGATGATGCTTCTTTCGTCTGTTTCGGAGAACCAGAGGACAAATATTTCAATCGATCGCTCAGGCATGGCACCGAAATGAGGCACCGAAATCTTCTTTCTGATTCGGTTCTAGTACATACCGGTTGCCATATTGGTAACGGGTTTCGGTACCCAACCCTACTTACAATTTAACTTTTTCTTGATATCTGTCCAAACCTAACAAGTAATAATAATGAATTGGCAGTTGTTTTCTACTCAGTAACTCTAAGTGTTTCCATTCTTCTAAGTGTTGCCATACAGGAGAGTCAGCATATTCTGCTTGCCAAATCCATCCAGCTCTTTTCTGGACTGCAGAGTAAAATAAACCTAAATTGGGGAACTGCAGCCCTCCTTTACAGAATTGCCTGTGTTGAGATTTCAGCTTAACCTGTGGTACGTTCCCTTTCCAAACAAACCTGTAGATGAGTCTACACCTCTACACAGTACACATCTACGCCTCTACACCAAGAATGACCTTGTTCAGAGAGCCTGAAACTAATATAAAAATCTTAATACAGTTCACATGACCAAATAATAATATGGAAAGAGAATCCCATCTTTCCAATTTTTTCACAATTAATTTAAAAATGGAAAGTGTTCAAGTTGATTTCTGTCATGTAGATTCTGCTATAATTTTTGTATTGTATAAACTCCCAACTATATGTTCGAGATATGAAAAAAAAGAAAGAAAAAATAGAATTGAGAACAGAATTTTCAGTAACACTTTACAATAAGGTTCATTGGTTAACATTAGTTAACAAGTTTAGTTAACATGAACTAAGAATGAACAATACTACACCATTTATTAATCTTAGTTAAAGGGGTCATGCGTGATGCGTGATGCGTATGATTTAAATTTTTATTTTCTCTTTGGAGTGTTACAAGCTCTTGGTGCATAAAGAAGATCTGTAAAGTTGCAAAGACTAAAGTCTCAAATCCAAAGAGATATTCTTTATAAAAGTTAAGAGTCAGCCACGCCTACCTAAAACGGCTCGTTCTAACACGCCCCCACATATCTACGTCACTATGTGGGAAGATTTGCATAACGCCGCTCAAATGTTCACGCAAAGAAAGAAGGCGTAACTTTTATTCTCGCTGTAGTATTGTTGCCGCCGCCGCCGCCATGTCGAGAAGGCACTGTGTGATTCGTTGCGAAAGCGAAACTACTCTGTTTGGCCTTACAAAAGAGGACGATATCCGCTTCATCATGCCTAGAGCTGATCTGTGCTGGTCGCTGAGGGAATACATCAACTTTCACCGTGGACTAAGCGGAGTCCAGCCCGGGGTCGTCACATGTGGTTGCCGCTCATTGGTCGCATCCGCCTCTGCTCACTCTAACCCTCCGGCCGTTCCTCGCGCTAGCCCCCGGCCTCTGCTCACTGTTTTTAGCAGCATCATATGACCCCTTTAAGAACAAAAAAAGGTAGAAGAACAATGGGAAACACAACATAGTATAACTGTGACCGGACAAAGACTGAACAGACTGGGGCTTAAATACAAGACAAATGAGGGTAATTAACTAGACACAGGTGATACAGGTAAACTAATAATTAAACAATGAGCAAAGGAACTAATGAACACAGGAACATGACCAATTATCCCATGCAGAGTCTTCAGATGCATACATCAAATTTCAGCTAATGTAGCAGGTAATCCGGGCATTCCATGCATACAGAAAATTCACATACTATTCACAGTATACACACAGCATACTGCAATATAGTATGGTAGTATGCCATTCCGAACAGCTTCTGTACTGATTTCAGTTTACTTGAGTTATATTTAGCAGATTCTGGTGAATATAGTAGGTCATCCGGGTATTACATGCATACAGAAAATTCACATACTATTCACAGTATACACACAGCATACTGCAATATAGTATGGTAGTATGCCATTCCGAACAGCTTCTGTACTGATTTCAGTTTACTTGAGTTATATTTAGCAGATTCTGGTGAATATAGTAGGTCATCCGGGTATTACATGCATACAGAAAATTCACATACTATTCACAGTATACACACAGCATACTGCAATATAGTATGGTAGTATGCCATTCCGAACAGCTTCTGTACTGATTTCAGTTTACTTGAGTTATATTTAGCAGATTCTGGTGAATATAGTAGGTCATCCGGGTATTACATGCATACAGAAAATTCACATACTATTCACAGTATACACACAGCATACTGCAATATAGTATGGTAGTATGCCATTCCGAACAGCTTCTGTACTGATTTCAGTTTACTTGAGTTATATTTAGCAGATTCTGGTGAATATAGTAGGTCATCCGGGTATTACATGCATACAGAAAATTCACATACTATTCACAGTATACACACAGCATACTGCAATATAGTATGGTAGTATGCCATTCCGAACAGCTTCTGTACTGATTTCAGTTTACTTGAGTTATATTTAGCAGATTCTGGTGAATATAGTAGGTCATCCGGGTATTACATGCATACAGAAAATTTGCATACTATGCACAGCATACATACTGGATACTGCAGAAATAGTAAGAGTAGTATGATAGTATGGCATTTCGAACACAGCCTATGACAAAACAAACTGAACATGTGACACTTACAGACTGAGTGACTGTAATGACTTTTACAAAATATTTATATTTCACATAAATGCTGTTCTTCACCCAAGAACTCTGAACAAATAAGTATATCAGTTCCTACAAAAATATTAAGCAACACAGCTGTTTTAAACATTGATAAAAATAATAATAATAATAATAATAATAATACATGTTTCCTGAGCACCAAATCAGCATATAGCATATTGGAATGATTTCTGAAGGATCATGTGACACTGAATTTTCAGCAGCCATTACTCCAATCATTTATTAATTACATGACAGTTATTTTAAACTGCAATAATATTTCTCAATATTACTTTTTAACTGTATTTTTTCACGAGCAAAAGAGGCTTCATTCAAAACATAAATATTTTACTGACCCCAAACTTTTGAATGGTAGTGTATATCTTTTTAAAATGATATACTTATCCAATTTATTTAAAGGAGTGGAAAAACAAAAAATTGGCCAGGCAATTTTTCAAACATGACTAGTTGGTTAGTTGACCATCATGACCCCTAATACATAAACTCATTAGAAAGAAGAAGAAAAAATGAGATCTATTGTATCTCAACCCTCTACATTGCGAGTAAATCACTCGCATATGCGACTAAATCTTACTCTGGGCGACTAAATGATGTCTAATATTAGCCAATGGCTAATAAATTCTCAGATTTTACTCGCCAGTGTGTGAGTTGGAGGTTAAGTATAAGTGTAGCACAGATATATTTTCACTCACAGAACACTCTGACTGAGCGCTTCAGAGTTTCACTCTCAGTCAAGCAATCTGTGCTGTTTTACAGTTCATCTCAATGGATGTGCAACGCACCTGTATTTAACGTACCGTATTGATTATCATATTATAATGCTTGACTGTCTGTTGTGTGTGTTTAATGTTACAGTTTTATAAATATCTGAAACTGTACTATATATATATAATTAAAAAAAAAAATTTTTTATCAGTCTGGCGAGTAAACAAAACAATTTACTAGCCAATGGCGATTCAATTGCCAAGGTGTCCGTAGAGGGCTGTATCTTAATTGTTTTTCATAGAGAGTGATATGATTAAATGAAAAACAAATGGAGATTTTTTGCTTAAGACTGTTCTCGTGAGCAACTGACCCGTTCTCACATCTCAGCTCTAAACTCTTAATGCATATCAGCTAGAAACATCTGAGACAAAGTCATTTGAGCTACAGTTTGAAAGAGCATCATCTATTACTGCAGCCTGATCACACGGTCAAAGCTTCAATGAGTGTGTGTCTCAGACCAGCACAACCTAGTTGTTCGAATTTGTGCAATGCATTTTATGGACGACAGTTTTGTGAACCTAGAAGAATATCCTACAAGGCTGGCTGTGCAAAGGCTATTTCTAAAAAAAAAAAAAAATGGGTCAATTTCGACTTTGCTTTGACTTTGGTCAAAGCTTCAATGAGATGTGCTCAACACTAAAACAATACACTTCAATTTTAAATCCTAACTATTGATCATTTTGAAAAATATTAAAAATGTTTACCAGAGCCCTTTTATACTGAGATCTTTGTTTACATGTGTTTTACTTCTTATGAACTGTTTGGTGAAGGAGACAATTTACCAAATATTTGTTAAAAACGCTCTTTTTTTTTTAATACGTCAGTTTTACTTCTTTAGGGGGGGGACTATCCCTTTAAGCAAAAACAACAATGATACCATTACCAACACAGTCTCATGGCAATTCTTAACTACATTTTGGCAAATTTGTGGCTAATTTGTATTAATTTGTACAATCTCATTCAGGGTTAGTGACGGGCCTTCATACTCATTTTTTCCTAAAGATCTTACATTTTCGTACAAATTGGATTCAATTAGAGTGGTGAAAATTAGTGCATGTAAACATACCTAATGACAAAAAATGTCCAACAAAGAGAGAAAACAAAAAAGTCTTTGGCTACCAGGGCCCAATCCACTCAGTCGCTCTCCAAGCACTAATTCACAGCACTGGGGGAAAGAGTTGCATTCAGTCTGACCTTTCAGCTCACAGCCCACAAATGTCATCCAGCCTTTGATATTCCACTGCACAGTGCACAGTCATGTGACTTCTGCTGAAACCCTTACATGCTTGCATGGGGTCCACATCTAAATGCTAGCATATGCATCACAGAGGAAAACAAGTCAGTCAAAATGTGTCTATCAGTATTACAAGGACAATTAATAAGTATACTTGTTCATTGAAAAGCTAGAATTATACTTTGAGATTTAAAGTTGATCATTATTAAAATGCGATGGGTTCTGCCTCATGCGGTTCTGAGAGAGAGATTAGTAAAAAAATCTCCAGTGATTGATGCAAATGATTGTTTCAAGCTCCTTGGGAGACATGACCCCAGAATAGACTGTATTTAATCCCTATGTGACCCAGATTATGAATAATAGGTGCAGGAATATGACATGCGTGCTTGGTTCAATCTAATACATCTAAAGCTTTGTCCAGTAAGAGATTCTTCCAACAACAGCAATGCAGAGCAGATCTTAATCTAACAATGGCTGTGCTATTTAACCTTTTAGCGTTTTAACAGGGATTAAGTCTGTCTAATCTTTGTCTAAACCAGCCACAACATTAAAAAGTCCCTTATTCAACATTTACAGTAATAGCATGACTGTTCAATCCACAGTCTACGAAAGGTAAAAAAAACCATCAACGTTTACATAAAGCATTGCACAATGGCCTGCTGTACTGGCAATACAATTACCCAGCATCCCTCAGTAGGCCTGGATGTGCTGTGATTTGATTGATTTCTCATTCCTCTAGTCTACTAGTCACGATTCCTGCCGTCATGAGCTGCACAATAACAGTGGGAACCAGGGATGACGCTGATTAGTACGGGGAAATCCTGAAGGGTTCATGGGAACACTTCTGGCTGTGAATAAATTGTGTTTGGGACTAACGCTGATCAAGCTGGCAGATGTTTCAGGAAAACACAATCTTTGATCCTGAAAAACAGAGAAGTACTTTGGCGCCCAAAAGTTGAATATCTAGGATTTAAAATTCAATTTAATAGGGGCACATAACATATTGGTACAGTATGTTATGTCACTCCTTTTTTATAGTCACTTTTTTATACAATAATGCCTATCGGCCAATTTTAGCAACCAAAAAACAGGGCAATAACAACACAATTAGCCAATTTTAAATGACGTTTTTATTGTTTTGTTTTTCCATTTATTTATACAAAATAGTATATAATTTTAATATTTTCTGATTTTGTCTCAAGAAACATTTCTTCTTATTATCAATGTTGAAAACAGTTGTCCTGCTTCATATTTTTGTGAAAAATGATGCGATTCTTTTTTTCAGGATTATTTAATGAATAGAAAGTACAAAATAATGTATTTGCATTTATTTGAAATAGAAATCTTTTGTAACATTATAAAGGTCTTTGTCACACTAATGTGTCCTAGATAAATACAAGTTTTAAAGGGATAGATCACCCAAAAATGAAAATTTTGACATCATTTACAAACCCTTATGTTCTTCCAAACCTTTATAAATTTCTTTCTTCTGCTGAACACAAAAGATGATATTTTAAAGAATGTTGGTAATAAAACAGGTAGCATTTGACTCCCATAGTATTTTTTTTTTCCATACTATGGAAGTCAATGGCTACCAGCAACTGTTTGGTTACCAACATTCTTTAATTTTTAGAAAGTTACAGACACGTTACCGACTTCTAACGGTTGTATTTGGTAAAACTCCAATACAATGTTTAAAATAAACATTATTTAAAACACTCCAAAAAGGGAGACCCAATCAAACCAACGTTTCTAGGTAAGTGACGACCTGAATCTTCCAGAGAGAGATCAGCCTGCTCATAATGTCTGGGCTTTGCTGCCTCCTAAATCCACAGAACTGTCTGATGGCATTTTAGCACTTCACATCTCACCCTGCAGAGGGAACAAAATATAAGGAATAAAACACCAGTCAGGGTCCATCTTGTTTGAATGCAATAAAGAACTGCATGTTCGTAGCGTTTCAACACATGTGGAGCAGAGCATCCTCTACTCCTCCTCGTCCCTTTCTCATTTTCCCTTCTTTCCCCCCACTCTTTTCCTTCTAGCTATTGTGACAGCATCTTGTCCTTCCCCAATGTGAGGACTCCCCCACCCCACCATGCTTCTATCTGCAGTGGCCCAGTTAGTGCTAGATTATTCCGCTTACATCATCGCATTTCTCTGCATCTCCCACTGTCTTTTGTGCCACTCCAGCCACTCTTGATCTGCGTCTGCACATTTAAGCCTCCTGGATCTGCCCAAGTGGCCTGCCACGACCCACTGCGCTGCTGCCTTCTTCAAACAATCATATTTTTACCCACAACAAGGAGGGAAGGGTCCAGACAGTGTCATTCTGGTCACGTCTAACTCTGTCACTAACTCACAGAATCAAGTTTTACAAAATGTCTTGGAACCATATGACCATTTTAAAAGACTCATAGCATATATTTGATCAGATTATTTATTATATATGTAAGAACTTTCATGTATTAATTGCTTCTTTATTGCCAATGTGTGAACAGCTTGCAACAAAACTCAAAAGATGACACCCTCCCTGACTTCCTAGGTTGTCTATGAAAGCCTGTAGACTGATTTTTAAGTTTTTGTCAGGAAAATCTAAAGGATGTGATGTTTACGCGCACTCCTGAGAGCCTCTCTACCATTCTATGACACATGAAATTAATGCTTATACAGTTTTCAAGTTAATGCTGAAAAGTGTCATGCCAAAAAAAAAAAAGAGAGAGATTAATTAAAATTATAATCTCACATTGCCAGATCTATATAGTCTATAGTCTTAAATATACTTTAAAGGGGTCATATGATGCGATTTCTATTTTTCCTTTTCTTTAGTGTGTTATGTAGCTATTTGTGCATGTATAAGATCTGCAGAGTTACAAAGCTCAAAGTCTCCCACAAAAGGATTTATCTAAAAGAGAAGGCTAAAGATCCAGACCGCGCTAAAACGCCTCATTCAAACACGCCCCCACATGCCTACGTCACAATGTGGAAATATTTGCATAATGCCGCCCAAATGTTCACGCAAAGAAAGAAGGCGTGGTTTCAGGAACCGCAGTAGTGTTGATGCAGCCATGTCAGGGAGACGCTGTGTGTTTCTGTGGCGAAAGCAAAAGCACTTTATTTGGCCTTCCGAAAGTAGATGCAATGAGGAATCATTGGTTAAGATTTATTTACAACAGAACAGCACAACCCAGATGTTCGAATTTGTGCAACGCATTTTATGGACGACAGTTTTGTGAACCTAGGAGAGTAGCCTCCAAGCCTGGCTGTGCAAAGGCCATTTCTAAAAAAAAATGGGTCAATTCCGACTTTGCTATATGACAATCTGGCGCTTATTCTGAATCAGCTACTGTAAGTATGTTTTCTTAATAGCTTAAGTATTTGCTATTGACTGATCAAATGCAGAGTTTTGCGCTGTGTAGAGTATCGCGTCATGTGTGTGTGTGTGTGTGTGTGTGTGCTTGAGAGAGAGACAGGGTCACATCGCAGTGGAGTCAGCTTTCTTAATCGCGGCTTGTGTACTGCAAATACATACGAGCATCATCACTGTGTCTGTCACGCGACTCTGGTGCCCTTTCGGGCTTGAACGCGAGAGAGAGCGAGAGAGCGAGAGAGAGGGTCACATCACAGTGGAGTCAGCGGTCTTAACCGTGGCTTCATCACTGTGTCTGTCACGCGACTCTGTTGCCCTTTCGGGCTTGAACTGATGGTAAAACTAACGACATTATTAACTGTCTTGATATTTACTTTGAAAGCTGAAGCTTGCGATTATGGTAAGGGGCGTTACATTTCCGACGCGTGCTTGTTGTGTTCGGCCAATCACAATGCACTGGGTTAGCTGGCCAATCAGAGCAGACTGTGCTTGTTGGATGGAGGGGCTTTGTACAAAATGACACGTTTGAGAGAGGCGGGGCATAGAGGAACTACAATAATGTACAGTATTTGAAAAATAATGTGTTTTTTGAACATTAAAGCATGTCAACATATTCTGTTACACCAAATACACCAAATAATGATCTTTAAAATAGCATCATATGACCCCTTTAAAATCAAACTATCATAACAGTGTAATTTTATCGGTTGACTGACTGATCAGTTTTGCCGATTAATCGACACTGATAACAGATTGCTGGTACATCCAATAACCGATTGCTGGAACAGCTGGTTATTGACTAAAATCCATGCCAATAGTTTTTCCGGGTTGCGTCTGTTGACATGGTGCCGGTAAATTGCAGAGCTGGTGCAAACATCCACATTGCCATTATCAGATTCTTTCTTTGCTTTCTCAAAGCTGTCATTTTTGTTGTTTACACTTTGTTATTGCAAGGAAAGCATGCAGCACATATTTAAGGCTGCAAAGGTACTTTTTGTTTTACTTCTATGCAAAGAATGAAAAACAACTTCGACAAACAAAATGTAAGTAAAAATATAAAAGAATACTATATTATAGTATAGTATATTATGTTGTGAAAATGTATCTTTAATTTAAAGCAACCTTTCCTGAACCATTTCGAAAAGGACATGAAAAACGATTCGCAAGACTGACTAAATGATTGAAACGGCTAACTCTCCACTCACAAGCACTCACAAGTTTTGTGAATCTTTTTGAATGACTCACAAGAACCCGTTAACAACAGTGTTGTTATTGTTTACAAAAACTAAAACTAAATATTACAATCATCTTCATAAATTGAAATATAAATGAAATAAAATGCAATATAAATGTAAGATGAAAAAAAAACTTAAATGAAAATTATATTTCATTAAAATAAAATAAGTTTAAATTGAAATACTAAAATTGTGAAAACTAAAACTGAAATAAAAATGAAGCTAAACAGAAACTTTAAAATTTAAATAAAAACTGAAACTAATTCAAAATATTTGTAAATACTATAATAATGTATAAATAACACTAAAATAACACTGATTCATAAGATTTGTGACACAGGCATTAGACTTTGCTTTCATTTCTGCAGGTAACACTGGCATACATTCTAAAAACACCAACAGTCTGACAAAATTGGATATGGACACTCAAAGTTTTGCAGAATGTCACAAATTCTTGTTTGCTGTAAGAAGAAAAATGCAAAAGCATTGTAAAATAATGTGTCTCACATGATAGTACTGCTTTTGGTCTTTCTGAAGTCTACTGTCTACTGCAAGAGCACCCCAATTGATTTCTTATAAAGAATATCTTGGATTTCAATAATAGCACTCGTGCATTTACGGTGTGAGTCAAGGACTAGGAGAATTGGGCAGTCAGAATGTGTAGTCAATTACTCTGTTGACATTTAAAATGAAGAAAGGGGTCTTTATCATTTCCATTATTCTCCACCCTCAGGATGCCAGAAACCTCTGCCGAGGGGGCGTATAGCCCTCTGAATGCCCTTGCGAAACAAAAGCTGGCTTTACTGCATCAATAATAGCACTCGTGCATTTCAAGGACTAGGAGAATTGGGCAGTCAGAATGTGTAGTCAATTACTCTGTTGACATTTAAAATGAAGAAAGGGGTCTTTATCATTTCCATTATTCTCCACCCTCAGGATGCCAGAAAACTCTGCCGAGGGGCGTGCAGCCCTCTGAATGCCCTTGTGAAACAAAAGCTGGCTTTTCTGCATGCCTCAGAACACACAGAATCTGTGTAATAATTTCATGAGAAATTTCGTTGTTGTTCATAAGAAAGCCTGCATCTCCCTCATCACTCAAATGACAGAATGAGATCTACAATGAAAGGAAGGCACAGCTGGCATCCCAAGATTAAGCCAATAGATACGCCACCATGGCAACATCTGTTTTTTTTTTTTTTAATTAATGATCGTAGGAGTGCTATGGAGACAGAGCTGCACTTTGACAATGGTACAAAAATAGTATGTCTCAATCCTCTAAATCAGAGGTTTTCAACTCTGGCCCTCGAGATCCCCTTTCCTGCAGAGTTTAGCTCCAACCTTGATCAAACTCACCTCCTTGTAACTTTCTCTAAATCAGAGGTTTTCAACTCTGGCCCTCGAGATCCCCTTTCCTGCAGAGTTTAGCTCCAACCTTGATCAAACTCACCTGCTTGTAACTTTCTAACAATCCTGAAGACCTTGATTAGCTTGCTCATGTGTGTTTGATTAGGGTTGGAGCTAAACTCTGCAGGAAAGTGGACCTCGAGGGTCAGAGTTGAGGACCCCTGCTCTAAATATTCCTTTCTAGTGTCTGAATTGATCGATTTAACAACGAAAACCTGTTCATCCTGTTTTACGGCTAAATTTCCACCATGTGAACTCTAACTCTCAGGCCTTTCAAGATGAAGAATTTGTTTCTTTAAGTTTTTATCAGCTGTTGAACTCTCATTCTGACGGCACCCATTCACTGCAGAGGATCCACTGGTGCGCAAGTGATGTTATGCTAAATTTCTCCAAATCTGTTCTGACATCTTGGATGGCCTGAGGGTGAATAAATCAGAAAATGTTCATTTTTGGATTATTTATCCCTTTAAACCACTACAATTAAATATACATCCATAAATGTAGCAAAATCTTCCAAACTCAAAATCACAAAAGATTAAAGGGGTCATATGATGCTGCTAAAAAGAACAGTATTTTGTGTATTTGGTGTAATGAAATGTGTTTATGCGGTTTAAGGTTAAAAAAAACACATTATTTTCCACATACTGTACATTATTGTTTCTCCTCTATGCCCCGCCTTTCTGAAACGCGTCGATTTTTACAAAGCTCATCAGTCTGAAAAAGCGAGGTGTGCTCTGATTGGCCAGCTACCCATTGCGTTATGAAATTTAAATCGCATCATATGACCCCTTTAAAACTGTCAATCTAAATAAATGCAGATAGAAGCAATACTTCATTTCAAATAATGGGGAAAACAGATCAGCTGACATGTCAATTCCGGTGTGGAGACACGTGTATATTCAAATAATAATATGACATCTTTACACACCTCATTTTATGGGGTCTTTAACACTGATATTAATCATTAAGCTTGATGATAATGAATAAAGGCAAGGCCCATTTTCTTTTATGTAGAAGTACATATCCATAACGATACGCTGTCTTTGGCAATTGCATGAAGAGATCTCACAAAGGGGGCAATGTAGCAAAGATTAAAGCAGCGGCCATTCATTATCACACAAGTCTCATTAACTCTATACAGTGAGGCTGCTGAAGCAGAAATCTTGAAGCTATATAACAAACATTTGGAAAGGCATACAGCACTTTAAAATAAAAAATTTACACCAATACATTTAGTCATTTAGCAGACGATACATCTGTTAAGTCAACTAATATAGACAATCAATCTAAGGTGTTTCAACCGACATTGGCCAGCTAACCCAAAATTTTCAACTTTAAACAAACAAAAACTGAACTAACATGCTGATACCTAAAACACATCTGTATCCATGTCACACTGAAGCAGATGCACAGTGACTAGACATTTCAGGGGAATGCATCTTTAATCTACACGTAATCTTAAGGCTGTCAGGTTGAACAATTTAAATAAACTATTAAAGCCTTGGCTCATAGCAAGCCCTTAGTAGGAGGAGCAATGTAATAATGGAGACAGATGTAAAAGTTAAACACAACACAGCGAACATTGCTCTCTAAACTATACATTTTGACTAAAACTGACTGGATCACACATGTTGGTTAGAAATTTCTGTAAATGTTAAGACATTCTGTACAAAGCAACACTACTTTTGGAGTTGTCAAAGAAATCTGTATTTCTTTGCGTAATATTTTATTATAAACATCATATCTGGTGGTATCTGGTCATTATCCCACAACTTAAGAGGTTAAAACTGAACTGCTGAAACTGTTTTTTTTTTTATAGCCAAATTCAGTTTTTCTTATTTCTTATTTATTACTATCACTAAATTTGTTCTTTTGAAAATCAAAAACCAAGAAACACACCAAGAAAGTATCACTTCTGAGGGTCAAGAAAACAGCATCAATGGCAAAAAGGTGACTCAATTCAGACTCACTGCCACTGTAATTGTCTTGTCAATGTAAGAGCCCCTCATTGAGCCCATTTTCCTGCTGTGGCCATCTGGTGAGATGACCCATCTCTCCACCTCCCCTCTGCTGGAAGTGTCACTTCCTGGTCAAGAAACAGGTTCAGCTGGCAAACATTCACTTCTCGTCTACACACAACATTTGATAGTTAACTGCAGCACTGTTAGTTCAGAAACCTTTCCAGCAACAACTACATAATCACTTTCACTGGCTTATAAGGTTTTACAAATGTTACAAAAGCAACAAATCCTCATTTGTAAGTCGCTTTGGATAAAAGCGTCTGCTAAATGACTAAATGTAAATGTAAATATAGTGCTTACAGGTGTATGTATATACACTTTCCAAGTAATCAGTAGGCCTATATACTGGAGACTATTCTGGCAGGTAACAAAAAGCAAATAATTATTTTATCTGTTATGTCCAAAAACAAATTAGGAATAGTTCACCCAAAAACGATTGCTGAGAAAGCAATATTATGGATAGAGGAAGAAATAATTTGAAGTTAAAAACATCTTGATGGATTTGTTTATTGTAAACACGCAGCTTTTCACATCATAAGATGCGACTTTAGCACTAGATTTAGCAACTTTCAGACCCTTTTAGCGGCTTTTTTCCATAATGTGAGGGCTCACACTCTTCAGAGACAATCACAGAGTATGACAGAGCTCGTGTTTAAAAGCGAAACACTGGAATTAATAAT
>NW_015666538.1:0-656 GCF_001515625.1 Sinocyclocheilus rhinocerous
AGAGAAGAGTGAAGTGAAAATCTGAGGAGTATATCGTTAGACAGACCGGATCCCGGAGTGTTGAAGCCCTATGGATTAATCTTCCCAAAGAATATATCATTTTATTCTGCTCTGGTGAGTGAATTTTCATATATTAATCTAATATAATTCTGAAATTATTTGTTACGAGGCAATTTTGAGTAGGCCGCGTGCATATCGCGTGAGTTGATAAAGCTACCACGTGTAAAAGAACTTGAACTGATCGAACGAGTGTTTCGAATCTCTGAACTGAATCATTTGATTCACGAACGTGGTTCAATTGAGTCGTTTGATTCACGAAACTTGTTCAAATGAATCCTTTCATTATTTCTTGTGCTTTTGAAACAGATTCATCCTTTGAACTTGTTGAACTTGAACGAGTGTTCGAATCTCTGAACTGAATCATTTGATCCACGAACTTGGTTCAATTTGGTCGATTTGGTCGTTTAACTTGTTCAAATGAATCATTTCATTATTTCTTGTGTTTTCAATCAATATTGTTGAATATACTGTTGAGTTTCGAAAGGAAAAGTGTTATCTACATTTATTTTCTGCATTGCGTTAAATTGAACATACAATACACCTTTATTTGACCCTCTAACTCTAGCACTTTCTATTCTATTTTAATTCTACTTTAT
>NW_015666538.1:3981-7534 GCF_001515625.1 Sinocyclocheilus rhinocerous
AATATGTTCTTATAATTATATTCTATAAATTCGCTGCAGTGTTTGCATTCACAAGGCTTCAAGACGTGCAACAATATCAGTTTAATGAGGACGCTGCAGTCTCGCGAGCGCGAGCTCAGATACCGGACACAATGCTTTCAGTTTCACACTAAAACAGCTCACAAACACCTGAATTTAGCTCTTGTTGTGTTCTAATGTGTGAATTGTATTCAACCGCTGGAGTATTTTATTTTTAAAGGCTCTTAAAGAAGTCTAAATGATGTTCTTGTGAGCAAGCACGGACTGCACTCGCTGATCGTGCGGTGACAGTTGTTCTCTCGTGTTTCAGACGGTTCTCTGGCCAGTCATTATTAATGAGCCCTGAAGCAGGTAATAATCAGATATGTTGGTTTAGCTTGTCAGTGTGAATGAAATTCATGTATTTATTGGTATTTTGAACCGTTTTTAAAGTGAAACTAAGATGAGTTGGAAGACTCCTCCCTCAAGAGATGGGTATTTCTCCTCTAGAGGCGCAATTTTTCTCAGACAATGTAAGTCTATGGGAAATTTTTCATATTTAAAAATTATTTATAAATAAACTGTAAGTCTGATCAGTCTGAAAAGATATAGCACACTTCACGCAATCAGGGCCCTGGTCCTTGCCGAGTTTGGGGCTTGTGGCATTAAAGCCCTAGGAGGAGATAGGTTTAGAAAAATGGATCAGAAGAATAATAATAATAAGATGTTTAAATAGCAGAACAGTATGTTGGCTTGTCACCAAGCCAACATAATAATAAGTTTAAATACAATATCAGTAAGTTGGCTTTCTCAAGCCAACTTAATAAAAATAATAATAATAAGTTTAAATAGCATTTCAGTAAGTTGGCTTTCACAAGCCAACTTAACTAGACTAGATAAAAAAGTTTGTCAAGACATACTTTAAGTTGGCTTGAGAAAGCCGGACTAGAACGTTTGAAAAGATTGAAAAGTTTAAGAAGATTAAAAAGGTTTAAGTTTGATGGTTTTCAGTCTGAAATAGTTTTAAGTTTAAAGAAGTTTTAGATAGATAGATAGATATATTGATAGAAATAGTCAGATGATAGATTTATGTCTCTATCATGTTTCTAGCATGATTAGCAAGTGACTAGCATGTCGCTAGCATGATTAGCAAGTTGTTAGCATGATTAGCCCGGTTGGTTGCTAAGGCGTTGCTATGTGGTTGCTAGGGTACTTGGGGTGGTTGCTAGGGTGTTGCTATGCGGTTGCTAAGGTATGCGGGGTAGTTGCTAAGGTGTTGCTATGCGGTTGCTAGGGTACCCACAGTAGTTGTAAGGTGGTGTTATGCGGTTGCTAGGGTACCCACAATGGTTACTAAGGTGTTGTGATGCGAATGCTAGGGTACCCACAGTAGTTGCTAAGGTGTTGCAATGTGGTTGCTAGGGTACTTTGGGTAGTTGCTAGGGTGTTGCTATGCGGTTGATAGGGCACTTGGGGTGGTTGCTAGGGTGTTGCTATGTGGTTGCTAGGGTACCCGGGGTGGTTGCAAAGGTGTTGCTATGCGGTTGCTAGGGTACCCGGGGTGGTTGCAAAGGTGTTGCTATGCGGTTGCTATGGTAAATGGGGTGGTTGCTAGGTTGTTGCTATGCGGTTGTTAGGGTAATCGGGGTAGTTGCTAAGGCGTTGCTATGCGGTTGCTAAGGTACTCAGTGTGGCTGCTAGGGTGTTGCTATGCGGTTGCTAGGGTACCCGGGGCGGTTGCTAAGGTGTTGCTATGCGGTTGCCATGGTACCCGGGACAGTTGCTATGGTGTTGCTATGTGGTCGTTAAGGTACTCGGGGTTGTTGCTAGGGTGTTACTATGCGGTTGCTAGGGTACTCGGGGTGGTTGCTAAGGTGATGCTATGCGGTTGCTAGGGTACCTTGAGTGGTTGCTAAGGTGTTGCTAGGCGGTTGCTAGGGTACTCGGGGTGGTTGCTAGGGTATTGCTATGAGGTTGCTAGGGTACCCGAGGTGGTTGCTAAGGTGTTGCTATGCGGTTGCTAGGGTACCAGGGGTGGTTGCTAAAGTTTTACTATGCGGATGCAAGGGTACCTGCGGTGGTTGCTAGGGTGGTTTGGATAGTTGCTAGAGTGTTGCTATGAAGATAGATAGATATAGATAGATAGAAATAGTCAGATGATAGATATAGATAGATATAGTCAGATGATAGATAGATATATAGATACAAATAGTGAGATAGATAGATAGATACTGTAGATAGATAGATAGATAGAAATAGTCAGATGATAGATAGATAGATAGATTGTTGCTAAGGTGTTGCTATGCGGTTGCTAGGGTACCCACAATAGTTGCTAAGGTGTTGCTATGCGGTGGCTAGTGTACCCACATTGGTTGCTAAGGTGTTGCTATGCGGTTGCTTGGGTACTTTGGGTAGTTGCTAGGGTGTTGCTATGCTGTTGCTAGGGCACTTGGGGTGGTTGCTAGGGTGTTGCTATGCGGTTGCTAGGGTACCCACATTATTTGCTAAGGTGTTGCTATACGGTTGCTAGTGTACACGGGGTGGTTGCTAGGGTGTTGCTATGCGGTTGCTAGGGTACCTGTGGCAGTTGCTAAGGTGTCACTATGCAGTTGCTAGGGTACCCGGGGCAGTTGCTAAGGTGTTACTATGCGGTTGCTAGGGTGTTGCTATGCGGTTGCTAAGGTTTTGCTATGCGGTAGCTAAGGTACTCAGGGTGGTTGCTATGCATTTGCTAGGGTACCCAGGGTGGTTGCTAAGGTGTTGCTATGTGGTTGCTAGGTTGGTTTGGATAGTTGCTAGAGTGTTGCTATGAAGATAGATAGATAGATGGTTGCTATTCGAATGCTAGGGTATCCCGGGCAGTTGCTCAGGTGTTGCTATGTGGTTGACAAACCGATAGATAGATAGACAGATAGATAGATAGATGATAGAAGTTTAAAGTGAAGTGAAGTGACGTGACATGTGGCCAAGTATGGTGACCCATACTAAGAATTAGTGCTCTGCATTTATCCCATCCAAAGTGCATGGTGTTGAAACCATTAGGCCACGACTTCCCCAATTTTTTTGATAGAAGTTTTAAAATGTAGATAGATTAGATAGATGTTGATAACATGTTTCTAGCATGATTAGCATGTTTTTAGCATGACTAGCCTGTTACTATCATATTGCTGGCAGGATTAGCAATTTACTAGTGTGTAGCTAGCATGTTGCTAGCATGTTGCTAGCAAGATTAGCAAGTTACTAGCATGTTGCTAACATGTTTCTAGCATGATTAACATGCTACTAGCATGTTGCTAGCAAGATTAGCAAGTTACTAGCATGTTTCTAGCATGATTAACATGCCACTAGCATATTGCTAGCATTATTAGCAAGTGACTAGCATGTCGCTAGCATGTTTCTAGCAGGATTAGCAAGTGACTAGCATGTCGCTAGCATGATTAGCAAGTTACTAGCATTTTGCTAGCATTTTTCTAGCATGATTAGCATGCTACTAGCATGTTGCTAGCATGATTAAAAAGTGACTAGCATGTTGCTAGCATGATTAGCAAGTTACTAG
>NW_015666538.1:7640-8257 GCF_001515625.1 Sinocyclocheilus rhinocerous
GGGGTGGTTGCTAGGGTGTTGCTATGCGGTTGCTAATGTACGCGGGGTAGTTGCTAAAGTGTTGCTATGCGGTTGCTAGGGTACCCGGGGCGGTTGCTAAGGTGTTGCTATGCGGTTGCCATGGTACCCGGGGCGGTTGCTATGGTGTTGCTATGTGGTCGTTAAGGTACTCGGGGTTGTTGCTAGTGTGTTGCTATGCGGTTGTTAGGGTAGTCCGGTGCGGATGCTAAGGTGTTGCTATGTGGTTACTGAGGTACTCATTGTGGTTGCTAGGGTGTTGCTTTGCGGTTGCTAGGGTACCCGGGGTGGTTGCTAAGGTGTTGCTATGCAGTTGCTAGGGTACCCGGAGTGGTTGCTAGGTTGGTTTGGATAGTTGCTAGAGTGTTGCTATGAAGATAGATGGATAGATAGATAGATAGATAGATAGATGGATTGAAATAGTCAGATTATAGATAGATAGATAGATAGATAGAAATAGTCAGATTATAGATAGATAGATAGATAGATAGATAAATAGAAATAGTCAGATTATAGATAGATAGATAGATAGATAGATAGAAATGGTCAGATTAGATAGATAGATAGATAGATATAAATGGTCAGATTAGATAGATAGA
>NW_015666538.1:8374-26102 GCF_001515625.1 Sinocyclocheilus rhinocerous
GATAGAAATGGTCAGATTAGATAGATAGATAGATAGATATAAATGGTCAGATTAGATAGATAGACAGATAGATAGAAAGAAATAGATTATAGATAGATAGATAGAAATGGTCAGATTAGATAGATGATAGATAGATAGATAGATATAAATGGTCAGATTCGATAGATAGATAGATAGATAGAGAAATGGTCAGATAGATAGATAGATAGATAGATAGATAGATGGATAGATTAAATGAGTTTGAATGAGTTTAAATTGCTTAGAAATAGTACATGGTATGCACTTTAATTGAGTCAGTGTGTTTAAATTTGAATTTTGACAGTTGGAGTTTGACGGAATGTTCAGATCAGCCAAGACTGTTCAATGAAAGTCTATGGGATTTTTCCCAGTTTTAATCGTCATTTTTAGGAAGACTGTAAGTCGGATCAGTCTGAAAAGATTCAGCAACCCGAGTCAGAACAGTCTGAAGGTCTGGGCCGAGTTTGGTGGTTCTAGCTTTAAAGCTCTAGGAGGAGATACTGTTTACATTTTTGGTCAGAAGAAGAATAATAATACCTTTAAATACAATATCAGTAAGTTGGCTTTCTCAAGCCAACTTAACTAGATAAAAAAGTTCGTCAAGACAAACTTTAAGTTGGCTTGAGAAAGCCGGACTAGAAAGTTTGAAAAAGACTGAAAAGATTGAAAAGATTAAGAAGTTTAAAAATGTTTAAGTTTGATGGTTTTCAGTCTGAAATAGTTTGAAGTTTAAAGAAGTTTTAGATAGATAGATAGAAATAGTCAGATGATAGATATATAGATAGATAGATAGAATGAGTCAGATGATAGATAGATAGATAGATAGATAGAAATGGTCAGATGATTAGATAGATAGATAGATAGATAGAAATAGTCAGATGATAGATAGATAGATAGATAGACAGATAGAAATAGTCAGATGATAGGTAGATGATAGATAGATAGATAGATAGATAGATAGATAGATAGAAATAGTCAGATGATAGATGGATAGAAATAGTCAGATGATAGATAGATAGAAATAGTCAGATGATAGATAGATAGAAATAGTCAGATGATAGATAGATAGAAATAGTCAGATGATAGATAGATAGATTAGAAATAGTCAGATGATAGGTAGATGATAGATAGATAGATAGATAGATAGATAGATAGATAGAAATAGTCAGATGATAGATGGATAAGATATATATATATATATATATATGTATATATATAGATAGAAGTTTGAAAATTTAAATAGATTAGATAGATGTTGATAACATGTTTCTAGCATGATTCGCATGTTTTTAGCATGATTATCCTGTTACTATCATATTGCTGGCAGGATTAGCAATTTACTAGCGTATAGCTAGCATGTTGCTAGCATGTTTCTAGCATGATTAGCATGCTACTAGCATGTTGCTAGCAAGATTAGCAAGTTACTTGCATGCTGCTAGCATGTTTCTAGCATGATTAACATGCTACTAGAAGAAGTCAGAAGAAGAAGAAGCAGTTTAAATACAATATCAGTAAGTTGGCTTTCTCAAGCCAACTTCATAAAAAAGTTAGACAAAGTTAGACAAGTTTGTCAACTTTAACTTTAAGTTGGCTTGAGAAAGCCGGACCAGAAAGTTTGAAAAAGATTGAAAAGATAGAAAAGTTTAAGAAGTTTAAAAAGTTTTAATTTTGATGGTTTTCAGTCTGAAATAGTTTGAAGTTTAAAGTAGTTTTAAAAGCTTAAAGTTTGAATGTTTTGAAGGCAATACAGTCTGTCAGAGATAGATAGATAGATAGATAGATAGATAGAAATGCAGCTGCTAGAATACCCGTGTGGTTTCTAAGGTGTTGATATGTGTTTGCAAGGGTACCCAGGGCAGTTGTTAAGGTGTTGCTATGCGGTTGCCAAGGTACACGGGTGGTTGCTAGGGTGTTGCTATGCAGTTGCTAGGGTACCCGGGGTGGTTGCTAAGGTGTTGTTATGCGGTTGCTAGGGTACCCGGGAATGTTGCTAAGGTGTTGCTTTGCGGTTGTTTGGGTGTTTCTATGCGGTTGCTAGGGTACCCGGGGTGGTTGCTAAGGTGTTGCTATGCGGTTGCTAGGGTACCCTGGATGGTTGCTAAGGTGTTGCTTGACGGTTGCTAGGGTACCTGGGATGGTTGCTAGGGTGTTTCTATTCCGTTGCTAGGGTACCCGGGGCAATTGCTAAGGTGTTGCTATGCGGTTGATAGGGTACCCCGGGCAGTTGCTAAGGTGTTGCTATGCGGTTGCTAAGGTACCCTTGATGGTTGCTAAGGGGTGGTTGCTAGGGTGTTGCTATGCGGTTGCAAGGGTAACCAGGGTGGTTGCTAAGGTGTTGCTATGCGGTTGGTAAGATACTCAGTGTGGTTGCTAGGGTGTTGCTATGCGGTTGCTAGGGTAACCAGGGTGGTTGCTAAGGTGTTGCTATGCGGTTGGCTCAGACGCTCACACACTCAGACGCCCGCACATGCGCACAGTAAACGAGAAAATATTAGATGAGTTTGAATGAGTTTTTGAATGGGTTAGAAATAGTACATAGAAGGCAAGTCTGATTGAGTCTAATGGGCTTCAGTGTGTTTAGATTTGAATTTTGACAGTTGGAGTTGCTAAAGTGTTGCTATGCGGTTGCTAAGGTACTCAGTGTGGCTGCTAGGGTGTTGCTATGCGGTTGCTAGGGTAACCGGTGCGGTTGCTAAAGTGTTGCTATGCGGTTGCTAAGGTACTCAGTGTGGCTGCTAGGGTGTTGCTATGCGGTTGCTAGGGTACCCAGGGTGGTTGATAGGTTGGCTTGGATAGTTGCTAGAGTGTTGCTATGAAGACAGACAGACAGATAGATAGATAGATAGATAGATATATAGAAATAGTCCGATGATAGATAGATAGATAGATAGATAGATAGATAGAGATGATATTCACTGATTTCACCGGGACCTGCGTCAGCGCTCTCTACTTCATCACGACCTGTATTTACACTTACAATCCACGGAAGTTTGTACTACATCGTCAAAGTGTTTGTTCGTTACAGGATCATTGGCACTCTCACCATCTTTAGAGATAGAAGGCACTTCAATTTTCTGATCAGTCCCGTCACTGTGATTTTTTTCGCCTTCATTATTTAAAGGCAATTGTTCTGTAGAATGATTAAGTTCAGTCACATTAGTACTAGCCTCATCAGTCATTGAACATACCAGTTTTGTATGACCATACTTCCCACAAGAAAAACACCTCATTGATTCAGTACTGATATAAATGGTATATCCTTTACCCAGCAAAGTGGTTTTCGCTGAAGTATTTTGACAGTTGGAGTTTGACGGAATGTTCAGATGAGCAGAGACTGTTCAGTGTAATTTTTATGATTTTTAATCTTCATTTTTATGAAAACCGTAAGTCCTATCAGTTTGAAAAGATATAGCAACTAACTTCAGATCAGTCTGAAGATATGGGCTTGGATTTTTTAATCCTAAAGGTATAATTTTAATTGACCCCACTATTTTACCTTAGCGTCTTAACAAACGCTCGATTGAGTCATTGGTGATGAATGGAGGTACATTCGAAAGAATAACCTTCTTAGATGGACTCGACAACGGCAAAACTGGTAGAAAAGTATCTCTAAGAAGAAGTTTAAATAGCGTTTCAGTAAGTTGGCTTTCTCAAGCCAACTTAATAAGAAGTTTAAATAGCATTTCAGTAAGTTGGCTTTCTCAAGCCAACTTAATAAATATATGAGATAATAATAGTGATGCCTTGCCTTTGGCAAGCACCACTAATAATAAGCACACGGCATAGTAATAGTGATGCCTTGCCTTTGGCAAACATCACTAATAAGTATGTGAGACAATAATATGGCGCTTTTCCACTGCGTGGTACGACTCGGCTCGGCACGGCTCGGCTCGGGTTGCGTTTGCGTTTCCACTGCAGTTTAACGGATAAACCAAATTCAACCAAATGCTGAACCAATCCAACTTCTCTCAAAAAGACAACAACCGCTTTATTCATCCTTGATGCGGACACAATATTACGAGCACCAACTTCACTACTAATCGCAATTAGACAGTCCTCGACTGTTATGGATTCATCAGGTAAACATTTGCACCCATGCTTAGCGACGACTCGGCTCGGCACGGCTCGGCTCGGTTTGCGTTTGCGTTTCCACTGCAGTTTAGTATCGCTTTAGGAGTGGGCAGGATTTTTCACATGTCGTTAGTTGCGCCGCCTCTACTGCCGCAACTCCTAAAAAACGTTTTCATTCCGCGTCGGCCCATCAAGCTCTCGCTTGATCCGCTCCTCTGCTATCAAGGAGAGGAACGTCTGTACTTCCTCAACAGACAACGAAACAGCCACTTTTTGGTTGTTAAAAAAATGTGCGCTCGTTCAAAACAGTTGTGTTCGATCATTCGCTGGCTGTGCTGATTTAAATCTAGCGGTTCTGTAGTGTTTGTGTCGCAAGTTCAGTGACGCAGGTAGTGACGATTCTCTCCGGCCAATCCGTGATCAGCAGAGTTTACACGTCACGTTTTAGTAACGGTACGGTTCACTTGGAACCTCAGCCGAGGTGGTACTAAAAAAAGTAACAGGTACCAGGTACTGTACCCAGTGGAAAACCCCCCAAAAGTGAACCGTAACGAGCCGTATCGTGCCGTGCCATGCAGTGGAAAAGCGCCAATAGTGATGCCTTGCCTTTAGCAAGCAAAACTCGGCACTTGGTTGCAAGGGTGTTTCTACGTGGCTGCTAGGGACTTGGTTGCTAGGGGACTCGGGGTGGTTGCTAGGGTACCCAGGATGGTTGCTAGGGCCGTTGCTAGGGTACCCATGGTGGTTGCTATGTGGTTGCTAGGGTACTTGGGGTGGTTGCTAGGGTGTTCCAATGCAGTTGCTCAATTACTTGGGGTGGTTGCTAGGGCCGTTGCTAGGGCCGTTGCTAGGGTATCCAGGGTGGTTGCTAGGGTAATTGGGGTGGTTACTAGGATACTTGGGGTGGTTGCTAAGGTGTTGCTATGCAGTTGCTAGGGTACTCGAGGTGGTTGCTAGGGTACCCAGAATGGTTGCTAGGGCGGTTGCTAGGGTACCCAGGATGGTTACTAGAGCCATTGCTATGGTTTCCAGGGTGGTTGCTAGGGTGTTGCTATGCGGTTGCAAGGGTAATCAGGGTGGTTGCTTGGAAGTTGCTATGTGGTTGCTAGGGTGTTGTTATGCGGTTGCTAGGGTACTTTGGTGGTTGCTAGGGCGGTTACTAGGGGACCTGGGGTGGTTGCTATGATGTTGCTAGGCAGTTGCTAGGGTACTTATGGTGGTTGCTAGGGTGTTGCGATGCGATTGCTAGGGTACTTGGGGTGGTTGCTAGGGTACTTAGGGTTGTTGCTATGGTGTTGCTATGCGGATGCTAGGGTTATTGGGGTGGTTGCTAGGGTGTTGCTATGCGGTTGCTAAGGTAACCGGGGTGGTTGCTGGGGTGTTGCTATGCGGTTGCTAGGGCTCTTGGGGTGGTTGCTAGGGCAGTTTGTTAGGGTGCATGGGGTGGTTGCTAGGGTTTTGCTAGTTGTCATAGATCGTTACTATGGAGTTTCATTGAGTTTTTAGCATGTTTTAGCTTGAATTAGCACTTAGCTAATCACTATTAGTATGTAGCTATTCACTGTTAGCATGACTAACATGTTTAAAGTCCGGTTTGCTAGCATGAGTCAAAAGAACCAACTCCCATGTCTATACGATATTCTGATGCAAAGATATAGGTCTTGCTAAACGGTTGCTAGGGTACACTGTTTGGTTGCTACGGAGTGGCTTTGCTGCCATTGATGATACTCCAAAGACTTGCTTGTCAGTATGAATGATACAAACCAACTCCCATGTCTCTATGACTTTCAGATTTGAAGATATACCTGTGTGGGTTTGGGTTGCTAGGGTACTCGACATTGGTTGCTAGGGCGTTGCTAGGAAGTGTCTATGGTGATTCATGATTGGATGTTTGCTGCCTCGAGTCAAACGAGCCCACTCGCATTTCTCTATGACACTGTGATCCAAATATATCCATCTGGGCCTTTTATAATGGCAGTCTATGGGATCTATTGCTAGGGTGTCCTGAATGGTTGCTAGGGCGTGGCTTGACAGCTTCAGAGTGATCCTGAGAGTCTGATTGGTTGTCTGATTAAAATGAGCCCACCCCCATGTCTCTATGACACTGTGATGCAGAGATATGTTCAATGCAAAACGTCCTATGTAAATTACCATAGTAGGAAAAAAAATGTGCGTTCAGATGCTGTTTCATGGGCCATCCCTCACCATAGTATGTCTATGGGGCAATTTTGGGGGGCTCTTGCGCCCCTGGTGTACAACTTATACCCCACTGCGGGGTATGTTCTCGCAGAGCTTGCCAGCATCTCCAAATGTGGTGATTCACAAGTTCCTACGAAATTCTCTCTCGGCGCTACGACCCGACAAAGTTGACCGCAATGCAAAGTCTATGGGATTTTTCAGCCAATTTTTTGCCCGCTGTATGATCATCATACACCCGATCGCTTATAAAAGTCATAGCAAACCATTCCTCAATAAGCTGCATGATTTGATGCCTGTTTCGTGGGTCTGTGAAAAATGGTCTGGGATGAGTTACGCGCCGAAGTTTTGTCCAGAAGAAGAAGAATAATAAGCATGCAAGATAATAATAGTGATGCTTTGCTTCGCAAGCACCACTAATAATAAGCACGGAGCATAGTAATAGTGATTCCTTGCCTTTGGCAAGCACCACTAATAAGTATGTGAGATAATAATAGTCATGCCTTGCCTTTGGCAAGCACCACTAACTAGATAAGTACATTTTCTGAAGAAAATGTCAGTGGTGCTTGCCATGGCAAAACCCAGCACTCGGTTGCTAGGTTGGCATGAGTGGTATTCAGGGCACTGCTAGGCAGTTGTTAGGGTGTTCTGGGCGGTTGCTAGGGCATTGCTAGAGTGTTCTGGGTGGTTGGGTGTTTCTAGGGTGTTGCTATGTGGCTGCTAGGATACTCAAGGTGTTTACTAGGGTATTATGCGGTTGATAGGGTACTATGGGTGGTTGCTATGCGGTTGTTAGGGTACACTTGGTGGTTGCTAGGGTGTTGCTCTGCGGTTGCTTGAGTACCCGGAGTGGTTGCTAGGGTGTTGCTATGCAGTTGCTAGGGTACTCGGGATGTTTGCTAGGGTAACCAGGATGGTTGCTAAGGCTGTTTCTAGGGTACACTGTAAAAAATTATTGTCATTTTAACAGTAAAAGACTGTAAAAATGCTAGAGTAAAAACCTGTTAACTGGTTAACAATAAGTTTCCATACTATATTCGGTGAATAAATGTAATTACATTTAATGTAATTTTACAGTAAAATACTGTTAAAATATGTTTTTTGGAAGTGAAAAAGAAAAAGTCATCGTATAATTTACAGTGAAAAACCGTAAATTGACACTCCCAGAATTCCCTGCATGACACTTCATATTTGATGTTTTTTTGTTGAAATAACATGTTTCTTCTAAGTTTTTTATTATCAGTTGTGTACATTACACTCTAAAAAATGCTGGAAGCTGTTTGTGATGAACTTTGGTTCATCATGTGACTTTCTCATCACCTCCAGTTTCCAGTTACCATCAGTGCATTGCAATGGTTCAAAACAGATATTAACACTTCAATATGTTGTTTTTTTTAAATTACATTAGTTAATGTAATACGGTATTTTATTGTGAATTTAAGTTAAGTCTTTAAAACCTAAGATTAGAGTTGATGCAGGAGGGGGAGGACAAAGGAGCGAGGAAAATGTTTTAAAGGGGTCATATGATGCTATTTTAAAGATCATTATTTTGTGTATTCGCTGCGCAAAACTCCGCATTTGAACAGTCAATAGCAAATACTTTACATGAATAACATACTTACAGTCGCTGATTCAGAAGCGCCAGATTGTCATAGCAAAGTCGGAATTTACCCTTTTTTTTTTTTATTTTTTAGAAATAGCCTTTCTGCACAGCCAGCCTTGTAGCGTTACTCTTCTAGGTTCAAAAAACTGTTGTCCATAAAATGCGTTGCAATTCTGGAGGGCCAAATAAAGTGCTTTTGCTTTCGCGCTGAATCACACAGCGTCTCACTGACATGGTTGCATCAACACTACTGCTGTTCCTGAAACCACGCCGCCTTTCTTTGCTTGCACTGCATTATGCTAATATTTCCACATAGTGACGTAGATATGTGGGGGCGTGTTGCAGAATGAGCAGTTTTAGGTAGGCGTGGTTGACTCTTAACTTTCATAAAGAATACCTCTTTGGATTTGAGACTTTAGTCTTTGCAGCTTTACAAATCTTCTTTATGCACCAAGAGCTTGTAACACTCCAAAGAGAAAGGAAAACTTGAAATCGCATCATATGACCCCTTTAATATATTGTTTTATGGTGCTACATTTCCTACACCTTCTACCTTATTTTATTTATTCTCAGGTTAGGTAAAGTAAGTCAAATCTGTCCTATATATACAATATAGACACAGTGTTGGGGGTAATGCATTACAAGTCACTAATTCTTGAGAAGTGGGACAAAACAGGGTGCAAATTTGAAAAATAAAAATAAATAAAACCTTGTACTCAGACAAATGAGACTACATTTATGTATCTTATATGTACTAAGCTACTGAGCTATGCTTTGATGCAACCTCCCATCTTTTCTCTTTTTTTTAAATGTGCTTTTACCTTGGACTGTGTAATATAATTTCAACTTTATTTTTAACAGTAATCAAGATGTTTTTAATATTTCAAAACACATTCTCATGTTAGCAGGCAGATTACACTTTCACATGACCAACAATTCCTCAACAAATATAAAACATAATAATGAAATATTAACAAAATATTCATCTGACGGAGGTGACAAACCTGACAGAGTTGACAAATCTGATGGTGGTGACGAAAACCTGAATTTGTAGCCATTTTAACTAATACATTGAATCAAACAGTTACGGTTTTAAAACAAAAACAACAAACAGTGAGAATATTATTGTTTATAAAAGATTCACATTTATGTATTTTGATATATCTTTGGAAAACAAATTATCTATTTTCTCTCAACTCAGAACAGTGTGCTGTGCATCTGCTATGGTAACTTTTAAAAGCAGTTATATGAACAAATACAACAATTAGTTGTTACCTCTATCCATTTATATTCACCGGGATCTTAATGTTCACATTTAAACATCTTAACAAATTATCAAAAAAAAAAAAAAGTAATAATATATCAGAACACGTATGATCAGAATACAAATGAACTGTATTATGTATAGAGATGTTTTGTTTTATGTGTTCCCTCAGCCTTATGTTCCCTGAATCTTATTTTCCCTCAGCCCTAACTCCGCTAGAAGTGATGACTATCAATCCACAAAAGCAATATATGCTGTCAGGTCACATATTTTATACATTATTAGAAAAAATAAACACTATTTTATAATTAATATAATTAAAAATGACTTGAAAACCACAAAAATATGATGACTTCACGTTGAATGTCAACTCCGTCATTGGCATCTCACCACCACCGTCAGACAGAAAATCAGACGGTCGTGACAACTGACAGTGTTGACATTTCTTTCACAAAACAAATGGAGTTCATGTAGTAGCCATTTTGTTTTCTCTGTTGATGCTAGATGCTAATAGAAACTGCTTTAGGAAAATAAAATTATCTAAATATTTCAAATAATTTCCTCAGAAATTGGAAGATCGTGTGGCATATCATGGTTGTGACACAGAAAATATTAACATTAGGATTTAAAATATTTTAAAACTATAAAACTTACCAGAGCCTGTCTGACATTGATGTATTCTGCAGAGGTAGAATGTGGCAAGGGCATCGTTTAGAGTGACAGCTGCCACTGATATACCCTGATTTTTTTTACATTTTAATGAATGTCTGACAGTGTTGACAAAATGTGGGGACACATGCATGTGTCATTGAAAAACAACCTTGCTTTGATATGAGAGATTATTAAGTGTTGCCTTTGATAAAACAAGCTCTTTTTCATAATAATAAAAAAAATTATCAATTTTATAGCATAAGAATGATTGAATCCTTCTCTGTGGACACACTGTTTTAGATGTAGTGAGAAGACAAAAAGTGTCATAGATTTGATATAATAATGATACAATTAAATTGAAGGGGGTAATTGTGTTAAATACATTATATTATTAATCCCCCATTACATTTACAATTGAAAATATTTTCATTTTTAAACCTATTAGCAGTTAAAATTGCTGAACATGTTTTGTCCCATGTCTCAAGAATCAGTGAAGTAACACAAATTACATATTCAGACTACTTTTTTCAGGTAATAGTGTCCTGTCCTGTACAGATACCTATGTACCTATGCATAAAATATACTTGGTTGATTTGCAATACTGTCTTATACAGTTACATGATGTGTGACTTTTAAGGCCGATTTTCGATTTAATTTATTGTACTTTATTGGCATGATTGTGCTTACATACACTATTACTAAAACATTTCACAAAACAAAAAATGGCAACTACTGTAAAAGAAATATAAAATGTAACATCAAATTTTAATATTCTGTATTAGGATTCATATTAAATATTAAGATCCTGTATTGGGTCTGGGCTATATAAGGCTCAGGTGTGGCTCAGTTTTGGGGCTTCTGGCTTACTTAAGGCTGAGCATTGGTACCAATACTAAACCTATTCAGGCCCAGTGCAGGGCCATTTGAGGCTTATTAATTTGCTGGAACTCAGGCCAGTTGGCCATTGTCTTTAATCCAGATCTGGGCCACTCCAGGGCCGTTATTCTTTGTGGTATGTAGACTGAGGGAAAAGGGGTTGTGTGGACCGGATCTGTGCCAGAAAAAAAAAATATTACGAAGGAGTAAAACACAACAGAACATATAGAGGGTGGGGATGATGATGTAGGTGAGAGGGGCAAATGAATTAGAGGAATATAATGATTTGTGGGGAATCAAGTTCCCATAATGACACAAGCTAGATTAATTATACTTGAATGAGTCATAATTATCCATGCACTCACCATGATCTGGTTCTCAGCTCATAAATCAATGCACATGCATCATGGTGCATTCAGGCACGTATTAACTTCTTTATTTTCATCAATTTCTGGAAATGAGACAAAAGTGGTAGTTTAGTTTTTCCATTCTGGTGTGATCCCAGACTAATGAAAAATTAATGTGTACCCAGCATGTAATGTATCTTTAATTTATGTTAAATCTGTAACACAGATTAAATGACAATCTGATATAATACTGCCTTAAATTATTAACAAAAAATCTGCTATAATCGTCTTCTATATATTTGTATAACCTCTTGATCCGAATCCTGTTCTTTAGGAGGTTTATGATTAATGTGCAGTTGATACTATGATCCAAGTAACAACAAATGTTTTTTTTTTAGCTGTGATTTTATACTCTTTATACTGATTGAATTGAACAATTATCACATAGGTTTGATGACTATATTATAAAACAGTATGCTGAACAGATGAGACATATGAATCTTTGAAGTTGCTTGGAATCTAAAAGTGGTAAAAACTAATGATTTCATTAAAGTGCAACATAAAATATCACACACAATTTCAAACAAAACAATCTCTTTTTGCAAAAACGAGGTGGCATAAAATAACATACAAACAAGAGCCTGTTGTTTTAGGTATAATATCTATACCCACCTTTACACATTAAACTCTTTTTTCATAAATTTGCCAGACTGACTAACTACCCCATATATCTAGTGTTTACACAGATAACGATTTCAATCTTATGTAATCTTATGATTTATGCACACATAGCATCAAAACGGTGATGCTAAAAATTATCTTCCTGAAAAATAGTCAGAAGTGATTTACCTGTATTTTTCAAAACATCCTACTCACATATGGCCTCTAATTGGTAATTTACCCATACTTGTCCAGAAAAGTTTGTATGTGTGAAAGCTCCTTATGGAATTCTGGCTTATCAAAAAGCAGGAGGTTAGGAGGAAAATAATGTCTTAATTTCCTGACAAAAAATTAAAATAAAAAATCCTATAGATTAATCGAGGACGTCTATATCTGACAGGAGGGAGAACGATTGCTCATTGATCCAAATCAAATTTTTCATGTCAATCATGAAGAGGAGTTCTGGTGTTTGACATTAGAGTTAATAATCTGATTTCTAAACTGATAATTCCAGTCAGTGAGAGGGCCTAATCATAGCTCTGTTTCCTCGTCTGAATGTGGTAGGGGGGATGCCTGACTCCTGTCCCCAGAGCCCTGGGCTCTGATATAGCATGGACAGTGATTGAGGATATCATGTAGACATGTCGACAAATTAAATTTTTAACATTTCAGAGGATATTTGCAGCAGATGGCTTGCAGGGCTGTAAAATACTTGAGTAATTTTAATTGATTACTGTACTTAAGTATTATTTTGGAAGATTTGTACTTTATTTACGTTAAAACTGACTACTTGTACTTTTATTTGATTACATTTCTGAAGAATAAACAGTACTTTTTACTCCTTACAATTTTATTTCATCTTGAAAAGTACATTACATTTTTATTTTATCTTATGCACATTAAATGTGGTAAACGGAAGCTCAAACGTGCGTGCTTGACGTGAGAACCAATGATCATTGTTTTCACGCATCAAGCACACACATTTTTACTTCAGTTATGACTTTAATCAGGTAAATGTCTGACTTCAAAGGTTCACCATCAAATCTGAGGAAGCATATTGAGGTAGCAAAGTTGATTTTTCTCCCAAAAAAGTTTATTCATTACTCTTTCTGTTTTGATAGAACCATTAGCTGTGTAATATATTGACTGAATATTTTATATTGGTGGTACTTTCTGCTCCACTGCTTTACTCCACTCCACTCTTACATCTTTCTGCTTCTGCTCCACTCTTACATCTTGTTTATACACTGTCTGCCCCTTGTCTTCCAGGCCAGCTCGTAAAACCCCTTCTGTTCTCCGCGAACATCATTCTAAGCTCAGGGCCGCTGAAAGGGTATGGTGCAAATCAAAAAATCCTACAGACCTTAATGTATATCAGTCATTCCTCTCTTTCTCTACTTCTCTGCTAATGTCCCCACTGCTAAAAGGACATACTGTACTATCATAATAAAATTAACAATTCGTCTAACTCTTGCATGCATTTTAAAACATTTTCCTCCCTCCTTCCTCCTCCTCCCCCCCCCCCCTTCATCAATCTGTCAAGCACAGAGATGCTGAAGATTCTTTCTGACTTCCTGTTTGTTGCTGCCGCGTGTTGAGTTTGAGCGCCATCAAGTTAATTCGTTATCGTCTATTTTTTATCTTAAAATCTATTTTATACACCATCATTTTCGTTTCTATAACGTGTGAATATATGCCCTATCGTATTCTACAACAAAAACTATTTCACTAGTTTTATTTAGATTTCCCGAGTCCGCTATTAGCTTATAGCCCGTTAGCATCACCAGTGTGGTTGCCACTAATCTCGCTTACATTGCTAATACTCTATTCACACACATTACCATTGTTTTACTCACTGTTACTTGCTTTAATGGCGGATGTGTGCCTACCTTTGAGTGCAGGTGAGGACACGTTGCAGCTCGAGCTGGAGGCCGTGGAGAAGCAGATCCGCGACCTGTTGGTGAGGCAGACCCAGCTGAGAGAGCAGAGAGCCGCACTGGAATCATCCCAGGCTGACGCTCACAAGTCCGAGGTAAGTATACAGCGCGCTGCTAATTCTCCCACCACCTCTACTCCGTGTGTTTCTCTGCACAGGCCCCGTGCACCCAGTACGTGATCATCCCAGATGTCCTTCACTCCAGCACCGGGACACCACGGAACCTGGGTGCACCCGCAGCGGGAGACGCGAACCAGGCCCCGGGCGACGACCTCTACGGTCTCCCAGATCTCCACCCAGAACCGCTTCGCTCCCCTCCGCGAGACGGAACGTGATACTGTGATCGTCGGAGACTCCATCGTCTGGCACGTCCGTGCTACATTAGTTGAAGGTAATATGCACACTCACTGTTTCCCTGGTGCTCTTGTTCTCGATGTTTCTTCGCAGATATCCGTGATCTTGAAGGGCGACGAGAGCATCGGCGCTGTCGTGCTGCATGTGGGCGTGAATGACACCAAGCTGTGGCAGACGGAAACACTGAAGAGGGACTTCAGGAGCCTGATCGAGATGGTGGGCAGCGCATCACCCGCAACGACGATCATCGTGGCAGGACCGCTTCCCACATATCGATGAGGACACGAAAGGTCCAGTAGACTTTTTGCTTTAAATGAATGGTTATTGTCATGGTGTCAGAAACTGCAGAAACAGAAACTGCTCTTTGTTAATAATTGGAATCTTTTCTGGGAGCGTCCTGGGATTTTTCGCCTTGATGGCCTGCACCCCAGCAGAGTCGGAGCAGAACTCCTGTCGGACAACATCTCCAGGACGCATGCTCCATATGACTAGTAAGCCAGTTCTCAAATAACTGCCATGAGGGCTTTTGTTCTACCCGCTGTAGGATATCAGACCGAATCAGACAATCTAAGATTTGGTCAAAATGATAGAAGTACTTGCGCTATCCAATCTATAAAGACTCTTTTCTGTTCCCCGAATAGTGAGGTCAAAATATTAATTTAATGCAGGATCTAGAAAAAAATCTGATCATGATTAAACCAGAAAATTTAAAAATAAATGAACAAAAACTATTTTTAAAGTTTGGACTCCTAAAAATTAGATCACTCGCACCCAAAGCAGTTATTGTAAATGAAATGATCACCGATAATAGATTTGATGTACTCTGCTTGACTGAAACCTGGCTAAAACCAAATGATTATATTGGTCTAAATGAGTCTACTCCACCAAGCTACTGTTATAAGCATGAGTACTGACCTAATAAACTCTTTTGGAGTCAAGCAAAACGTCACTGGGCCCACTCATCATTTTAATCATATGCTAGATTTAATTATATCGCATGGAATCGATCTTACTGATATAGATATCGTACCTCAAAGTGATGATGTTACTGACCATTTCCTTGTATCTGTCAGACTCTGTTCCGTGCTTTGTGTGTGTTTTGCTCCCCATGTGTTTCCATGCCCTTATTTGGTCCTTCCTGTTCCTGTCCTTATGTTAATTTGATCCCAGGTATGTCCCATTAGTTACTGTGCATATAAAGTGTTTCCTTTTTTGAGTTCCTCCTGCTGTCTTAAACTTCTATTCCTCATGCTGCGTGTGTGTCTCCTGATTTCCTTGTGTTTACTCCAGTTTGGATATAATAAGTGATGTTTTATTAACACATTTCGGGAGGAGCACGCGCAGATAATTAACATGGCCAGTCCATCATCAGTAATTACACCATCTATCCAATCAGAGAACCTCTATAAATAATCAAAGCAGCCTTACCTTCATTATCTCTAGTCCTTCAGCATTGGCACATGCAATCGCCGCAAACATGTCAGAGATCGAACTTTTCCCAGACGACAACGCGTTCGACACCACGGGTCCTCCGGCGTCTCCAGTCGCCGTTCAGCGCACCAGCGTTCAGGACACCATAATCGAGCCCGCGGCTGCAACACGGGGCCGCCAGCCTTCCCGCGCCGCCGTCGCTCATACCTCCAGACACAGAGGCACGCCATCACCTTCGCCTTCCAGGCATCAGCCACCTTCTCCAGCGTCCTCCTACGCTTCAGCCCTCTCCTCCGCCCCAGCTGCGGAGAAATGGACCGTGACCGGACTATGCCAGGCGCTCATTAGCTCCGGCGTCAACGTCCCACGACGGTCGGTCAAGGCGGATCTCCTCGCCCTCTATACTTCCCTCCAAACAGGGGCGCCTCCAAGCTCTGCTCCTCCATCCAAGGCCGCAGATAAAGCGAGCCAGGGCCGCAGCGTTCTGTACTCGCGGCCCGAGCTAACCACCACTCCTTCGAAGACGGGCTTCCGGCCGTTAGGCCGCAGCAAAAAGCCTTCAGCAAGCCTGGGCCGCGCCCCGGATGCCGCCAGCCCCAGACCCCCTCCTCCATCCACCGAGCGTCAGCTCGCATCTCATCTCGGCGAAGTGCCGGCTCCAGTCTCCACAAGCCGCCTCGTGAGCACGCCTCCGCTAGCGGCGCAGACCTGCCCGCAACCCTCGCCTCACACCTCTCCGTACCCCCTTCCCTACCCATGGCCCGCAGCCCCACCGTCCATCTCCAGCGCGAGCGTGCCTCCGCTAATGGCGCAGGCCCCGACGCCCGCCATTCCCACTCTCTTTCCTCCTTTTTCTTCCGCTCGCGGAGCTGTCCCAATCACGAGCATGCCTCCGCTAATGGCGCAGACCCCGACGCCCGCAATTCCCCCTCTTTTTCTTCCTTTTTCTTCCGCTCCCGGAGCTTTCCCAAGCGCGAGCATGCCTCCGCTAATGACGCAGGCCCCGATGCCCGTCATTCCCCCTCTCTTTCCCCCTTCCTATTCCGTTCCCGGAACTGCCCCAAGCGTGAGCGTGCCTCCACAAGCGGTTCCGGCGACTACCTTTCCACTTCCCCTCGCTCGCTCTTCCGTCTCACTTTCTTCCGCCACGCCTCTACCCACCCCTCAGAACGCCATCGCCTTGGAACCACCCCCCGTGGCCAACAACATCAGGACACAGATCTTGACAGGTGCGGACGTAGATCTTTTTTCCCTTCTGTCACCAATTTCACCTTCGTCTGCAGATCGCCAAATCGACTGCAACGGATTTTCTGTCACTTTAAAAAACAGCTCACAACCGATCACGTATTTTATCATTTGCTGAATTCACCATCGTTACATAGAAGTCATCTGCACTGTTTTTCCTCACAGGAGATGCGAGCTCGTCGATTATCTCGCGATAGTCGCCGAACTCGCGTTATCATACGGCGGCTCTCACTTTACACCTACCACAAATTATTCGCAGCTAAATGCGACATCCGAGTGGCCCAGTGGAACCAATGTCCTTACTGGGGGGCTTTGGACACCGAGCTCCATAACAGAGTATTTTTAGGCTGCCGCTACATATCTTGCGTGGTCTGCCAATCCATCGCCCACTCCACCATTACATGCCCTCTAATCAACCCATCTATTCCCCCCTGCCCCGAGCCATCCCAGCCCAAATCCACCAGCTATGTCCCGCGTCTCCTAGACATCCCAACCACCCCCTTTCCCCCCACTTCCACCTACCGCCGCCGCTCAGCTCCCTCTGATAGCCAGGTCTGCGCCAGTTTTAATACTGGCTCCCGCCACTTCCACCTACCGCCGCCGCTCAGCTCCCTCTGATAGCCAGGTCTGCGCCAGTTTTAATACTGGCAGATGCTCAAGGCAGCGCTGCCGTTTCATGCATGTTTGCAATTTTTGTGGCGGCACTCACACCTGCTTGATATGTCCAGTGCAAAAAGCTGCGAATGAAAATGCTAAACAATACTTATCGACTCCTGTAAATGTTTCTCGTTTGTCTTCAGAATTGCTTCATCACCCTGACTCCCTTTTCACAGATGATCTACTATCGGGTCTCTCAGATGGCTTTCACCCCGGTGTCGGAAAACTCCCCTCCCTAAGCCTCATCTGCCCCAATCTCCAGTCCGCTCCAGACCCGAAACAGTCGATCTACTAATTAAAAAAGAAACCGACGCAAACTTCATGATCGGCCCCTTTTCCGTCCCTCCCTTTAATGTTTTCCGTTTTAAGTCAAGTCAAGTCAAGTCAAGTTTATTTGTACAGTGCTTTTCACGATACAA
>NW_015666538.1:26213-35165 GCF_001515625.1 Sinocyclocheilus rhinocerous
CGCAGCAGTGCCTGCTCCCGCAGGAGCTCTTCCATATTTCCCCACTGCCACAGCAGTTCCCGCTCCCGCAGGAGCTCTTCTTTACATATTCACTGCCACAGCAGTTCCCGCTCCCGCAGGAGCCTTTCCATATTTCCCCACTGCCGCAGCAGTTCCCGCTCCCGCAGGAGCTTTTACATATTTCTCCACTGCCACAGCAGTTCCCGCTCCCGCAGGAACCTTTCCATATTTCCCCACTGCCGCAGCAGTTCCCGCTCCCGCAGGAGCTTTTCCATATTTCCCCAACTACCGCAGCAGTTCTCGCTCCTGTAGGAGCCTTTGTCTGTATTTTACACTGCCGCAGCAGTTCCCGCTCCAGCTCCCGCTGGAGCCACCTTGCTTCCGCAGAAGCCATTTTTTCTTTTCAGATGCCGTAGCAGTTCCCACTCCCACAGGGGTTTTCTTTTCAGATGCCGCAGCAGCGCTCGCTTCCGCAGAAGCCATTTTTCTTTTCAGATGCCATAGCAGTTCCCACTCCCACAGGAGTTTTTCTTTTTCAGATGCCGCAGCAACGCCCGCTTCCGCAGAAGCCTCTAGTTCTCTTTTCTAAGCCCAGCAGTGCCGCTACTACAAGCGATGTCCAGCACCCCACCAATCTTAAGCTTTGCAAATTTTGGGGGGTTATCAATGCTCCTCTCTGGCTGCTGTCCCATACTAATTGCATCTTTTGGGGGAGTGCTCTGGGTCCGGGCTAAAAGCCGAGCTCGGACCGACTCCTCACCTTCAACTCGGGGGGAGTGCTCTGGGTTCGGGCTAAAAGCCGAGCTCAGACCCCTCTCCCCGGACAGGGGGAGTACCCCGGGCTCAAGAGTAATTACCGAGGGAGCACGCCAAATACGCATAACCTTTACTCTGTTCATTACATGTAAGTGTGAACTCGTGAAAGACCGTTAGTATTGCAACTCCTTTGTCTCTGTGCTCCCTCGTTCCTCCACAGCAGCATAACCGTGACAGTATCATGCATGCTGCGTATTACTGATATTAACTATATGGCTCCGCGTTATCGTCCAGGAAGAACTATTGTTCCAACCACTAAAGATAGATTCACAAATAAACTGCCTGATTTATCTCAACTTCTCTCTGTACCCATAAATACACATGAACTAGACAAAATGACTAGCAATATGGGCAGTATCTTCTCTAATACATTAGAAGCTGTTGCCCCCATCAAATTGAAAAAGGTTAGAGAAAAACGTACATGGTAGAACAGTAATACCCATTCTCTCAAGAAAGAAATTAGAATTTTAGAATTGCATGGAAAAACAGTATGTCCAGCTATAGACAGGCTCTAAAAGCTGCCAGGGCCGAGCATATCCGCTGCATATTTTCTTTGGTTAAGAAAATAACCAAAACAATCCAATGTTTTCATTTAGCACATTGGCTAGATTAACAAATAACCAGAAGCCACCCGATCTAAATATTCCCTCACAGTTTAATAGTAATGACTTTATGAATTTCTTCACTGATAAAATAGATAACATCAGAAATACAATAACAAATGTAGATTCTACAGCATCTAATATTTCGGCTTCATCCAATCGCATCCAAAGAAAAACTGCAGTGCTTTACAACTATAGGACAGGAAGAGCTAAATAAACGTATCACTGCATCTAAACCAACAACATGCCTGTTAGATCCTGTACCCACTAAATTACTGAAAGAGTTGTTACCTGTAGCAGAAGAACCGCTTCTCAATATTATTAACTCATCTTTATCTTTAGGTCACGTCCCAAAACCATTCAAGCTGGCAGTTATTAAGCATCTTATTAAGAAACCACAACTAGATCCTAGTCAACTGGCAAATTACAGACCCATCTCAAATCTTCCTTTTATGTCTAAAATTTTAGAAAAAGTTGTGTCTGCACAATTGCGCTCCTTCCTGCAAAAAAATGATCTCTACGAAGAATTTCAGTCAGGTTTCAGGCCCCACCATAGCACAGAAACTGCACTTGATAAAATTACAAATTACTTGCTTCTTGCGTCAGACCAAGGCTGTATCTCATTGCTAGTTTTACTTGATCTTAGTGCTGCGTTCGACACTATAGATCATGACATACTCATAGATCGATTACAAAACTATACAGGTATTCAAGGGCAGGCTTTAAGATGGTTTAGATCCTACCTGTCCGATCGCTACCACTTTGTTCATTTAAATGGGGAGTCATCTCAATTATCACCAGTAAAATATGGAGTGCCACAAGGATCTGTCCTAGGTCCTCTGCTATTTTCACAAAATGACTAGCAATATGGGCAGTATCTTCTCTAATACATTAGAAGCTGTTGCCCCCATCAAATTGAAAAAGGTTAGAGAAAAACGTACATGGTAGAACAGTAATACCCATTCTCTCAAGAAAGAAATTAGAATTTTAGAATTGCATGGAAAAACAGTATGTCCAGCTATAGACAGGCTCTAAAAGCTGCCAGGGCCGAGCATATCCGCTGCATATTTTCTTTGGTTAAGAAAATAACCAAAACAATCCAATGTTTTCATTTAGCACATTGGCTAGATTAACAAATAACCAGAAGCCACCCGATCTAAATATTCCTCTAATATTTCGGCTTCATCCAATCGCATCCAAAGAAAAACTGCAGTGCTTTACAACTATAGGACAGGAAGAGCTAAATAAACTTATCACTGCATCTAAACCAACAACATGTTTATTAGATCCTGTACCCACTAAATTACTGAAAGAGTTGTTACCTGTAGCAGAAGAACCGCTTCTCAATATTATTAACTCATCTTTATCTTTAGGTCACGTCCCAAAACCATTCAAAGTGGCAGTTATTAAGCCTCTAGATCCACACACACAACTAAAACACAACTAAAACACACTAAAACACAACTAGATCCTAGTGAACTGGCAAATTACAGACCCATTTCAAATCTTCCTTTTATGTCTAAAATTTTAGAAATGCATTCGACACCATAGATCTCATAGATCAATTACAAAATGATACGGGTACTCAAGGGCAGGCTTTAAGATGGTTTAGATCAGAGACAGAGATATTACTTATTGGACCAGGAAAAAAAAGTACACAGAATATCTTGGATTACAATTTGCAACTAGACGGACCACGCTACAATCCATCACGCTACCTAAGGTCACAAAACGCTGGACTTTTCGTAGTACCAAGGATAGCAAAGTCCACTAAAGGAGGTAGATCTTTTTCGCATTTGGCTCCCAATCTTTGGAATAGCCTTCCTGATAACGTTCGGGGTTCAGACACTCTCTGTTTAAATCTAGATTAAAGACACAACTCTTTGGCCAAGCATTCAAATAATGTATATCCTGCAAAACGTCTCTGCCTTTTGCACACAGACCAACCTCCTCGACAGCAACCAGTCTGGTTTCAGAAGTGGACATTCAACCGAGACTGCCTTGCTCTTAGTTGTTGAAGCCTTAAGACTGGCAAGAGCAGATTCCAAATCTTTAATACTTATCTTGCTGGATCTGTCCGCTGCTTTTGACACGGTTAACCACCAGATCCTCCTGTTAACCCTATTGGCAAACGGCATCTCAGGAATCACACTCCAGTGGTTTGAGTCTTACCTCTCAGATAGGTCCTTCAAGGTATCTTGGAGAGGTGAGATGTCCAAGTCGCAACATCTAACTCCTGGGGTGCCTCAGGGCTCAGTTCTTGAACCGCTTCTCTTCTCTGTCTATATGGCATCACTAGGCTCTGTTATTCAGAAACATGGCTTTTCATTTCACTGCTATGCTGATGACACTCAACTCTACCTCTCATTCCATCCTGATGATCCTACAATAGCTGCTCGCATCTCAGCATGTCTAACAGACATTTCTTGCTGGATGAAGGACCATCACCTTCAACTCAACGTTGCCAAGACAGAACTGCTTGTGGTTCCAGCAAACCCATCGTTTCATCACAATTTCACCATCCAGCTAGACACATCAACCATAACTCATTCAAAAACAGCCAGAAACCTTGGAGTTGTGATTAATGATCAGCTGACTTTCTCAGACCACATTGCTTTAATCTGCAGATTTGATTTATTCAACATCAAGAAGATAAGGCCCTTTCTTCCGGAACATGCTTCACAACTTCTTGTTCAAGCTCTTGTTCTGTCCAGGCTGGACTATTGCAATGCTCTCTTGGCAGGTCTTCCACCAAGTTCTATCAAACCTTTACAATTGATCCAGAACGCAGCAGCAAGATTATTTTTTAATGAGCCGAAAATAATGCACATCACACCTCTGTTTATCAATTTGCACTGGCTACCAATAGCTGCTCGCATAAAATTCAAGGCATTGATGTTTGCCTACTAAACCTCCTCTGGCTCTGCACCCCTTTACCTAAATTCATTACTTCAGGCTTATGTGCCCTCTAGAAGCTTGCGTTCTGCAAGTGAACGTCACTTTATTGTGCCATCTCAAAGAGGCACAAAATCACTTTCCCACACTTTTAAATTAAATGTTCCCTCCTGGTGGAATGACCTGCCTAACTCAATCCAAGCAGCTGAATCCTTTGCCATCTTCAAGAATCGGCTAAAAACACAACTCTTCCATCTCTTTTTGATGCTCTAACTCTAGCACTCTCTCTTCTAATTCTATTCTTAAAAAACTCCCCCTTTTAGACTTGCACTCTATTCATTTACTAACTGCTTGTTTTCTTAAAAAAAAACACACTAGTTTCCCTATTCTTTTTCAATTCTATCTATTTCTTTTCTTTTTATTTATTATACAATTAACAAAAGCAAAAAAGGCCTCTAGCACTAGCTTGCTCAATTCTTTTTCTGTTCTATGTTTTCTTTAAATTTATTATATATAAAAAATAAAAAAAACTTGCTACGTGTGCTACGTTTAGCTAAATGAGACTCATTATAGCACTTGTGTATCATTGCTCTTTTGTTGATTTTGAGTGCTTCCATTGTCCTCATTTGTAAGTCGCTTTGGATAAAAGTACCACAATTTAATTATTAATTATTATATTAATTATTCCCTTTCGAAAGGGAACTCCACGCTGCGTCCTCTAGAGGGCTCTAGGGGAACGAAATTCCAACGCCGCCATGCTGAGGGATGAGTGCCCAGGTAACTGGGTTCCCCAGGTCAAGACTCAAGGAACAACATCCCTGCCAGCGAAACGCTAGGCTTTACAGGCAGGCTCAAGCTCGCCAAACGTCATAGACTAGCTCACCCACCAGAGTCTGGAACTCAAGAGTGGAGGTCTCAGCATGACGACTCTCTAGAACGAGAGGAGACCTGACTACACTCAACGCTAGAGACAGTTAGCGAGGCTCACAAAAAAGAGCCTACATACCAATAGTACTGTCTAAGCGGAGCTCTGGAGAACGGAGGCTTCAACAGAATGACTCTTAAACGAGAGGAAACCTAACAACACTCAATCCTAGTTTAGGAGCTCTTAAGAGTGGAGGTCTCAGCATAACGATTCTCTAAACCGAGAGGAGACCTAGCTACACTCAGCGCCAGAGGCATTTAGTGAGGTTCAAAAGAAAGAGCCTAAAACTCATATTACTGCCTAAGCGGAGTTCTGGGGAGCGGAGGCTTCAGTAGGATGACTCTCTTAAACGAGAGGAAGCCTATCAACACTCAGTCCTAGTTTAGGAGCTCTTAAGAGTGGAGGTCTCAGCATAACGACTCTCTAGAACGAGAGGAGACCTGACTACACTCCACGCTAGAGATAGTTAACGAGTCTCACAAAAAGGAGCCTACATACCAATAGTACTGTCTAAGCAGAGCTCTGGAGAGCAGAGGCTTCAGCAGAATGACTCTCTTAAACGAGAGGAAACCTAACCGACCTATCTACACTCAGCGCCAAAGGCAGTTAGTGAGGCTCAAAAAGAAAAGAGCCTACAACTCATATTACTGCCTAAGCGGAGCTCTGGGGAGCGGAGGCTTCAGCAAGATGACTCTCTTAAACGAGAGGAAAGCCTAACAACACTCAGCCCTAGTAGAGAAGCTCCTAAGAGTGGAACTCTCAGCATGACGACTCTCTAAAACGAGAGGAGAACTGACTACACTCAGTGCTAGAGACAGTTAGCGTGGCTCACAAAAGAACCTACATACTAATAGTACTGCCTAAGTGGAGCTTTGGGGAGCGGAGGCTTCAGCAGGATGACTCTCTTAAACGACAGGAAACCTAACAACGCTCAACCCTGGTAGGGGAGCTCTTAAGAGTGGAGGTCTTAGCATAACGACTCCCTAAAGCGAGAGGAGACCTAGCTACACTCAACGCCAGAGGCAATTAGTGAGGCTCAAAGAGAAACAGCCTACAAACTCATATTACTGCCAAAGACTGAGCTCTGAATAGCGGAGGTTTCAGCAGGATGACTCACTTAAACGAGAGGAAGCCTAACAACACTCAGCCCTAGCATAGAAACTCCTAAGAGTGGAGATATCAGCATGACGACTCTCTAAAACGAGAGGAGACCTGACTACACTCAGCGCCAGAGGCAGTTAGTGAGGCTCACAAAAGAACCTACAAACTAATAATACTGCCTAAGCGGAGCTCTGGAGAGCGGAGGCTTCAGCAGAATGACTCTCTTAAACGAGAGGAAACCTAGCTACACTCAACCCCATAGGCAGTTAGTGAGGCTCAAAAAGAAAGAGCCTACAAACTCTTATTACTGCCAAAAACGGAGCTCTGAAGAGCGGAGGCTTCAGCAGGATTACTCTCTTAAACGAGAGGAAGCTGTAAGGATAAAAGAAACTCAGATACTTTGATCTCCTGAGAAACAGACAATACACTGGCATCTTCAAGACACCCCACAGAGGGGTGGTGCAGGAAACGCCTCTCTCACATATGCATCAGTGCCTTTTCATCTCCTCCCTCCACTGGATTCACTCAGAATGGTCAATAGTATAATGTTCTATAAGATTTACAGTCATGTGTGGTATCATTTGAACAGTATCAGGGCGAGTGGTACAATGGCCTTAATCTTACAAAAGTAGGCTAAAAGATAATACAGATCCTAAGATACTTTGATTACTGTAGAGGGTCATTCCATGCAAATTACCTTCTGTTTCCCATTGAGGTGTAAACTAGCCACCCAGATACCAATTGTTTGTACATGCCTCCACTTTGGGGATGTTTTATCTTGGTTTTGTATTTAAAGGATTGCAGCAAAAGGGTCGGCGCGATTCTGTAACCAGAAACCCCGTAGTGTGAAGTGTGTCCACACACTTCACATTATGTATTTTTCTAAAAGACAGGTATGCATCTTACTCTTAGATTTGTCTTTGAGAATTTGATGTCTTGTATTGATTTGATATCGTTGAATTGGCTGTGGAGATAATTGGCATAATACATATTTACCTGACTGATAATAAATTGTTACATTTGATTTATTCTGACTTACTCTGAAATTATTTCCTCAAGTAGATTAAGTGAATGCGTATCCGCAAATCTGCGACCAGGGTTACATGCATACTAGATCTCAGGTTAGATGAAGCATGGGGCGCATCAGATGAGATTATGGGTTTCTGACTAACCGCTTGACCTTAGTTTTAAGTTGTACTCAGCTACGTTAACCATGTATACGCCTGCCAATGTCAAGTTCATTGTCGTTTTTTCATTCATGCTTCAGACACCGGTCACGTTGAAGACGTTCACCTAGCGCCCTCTAGAGGACGCAGCGTGGAGTTCCCTTTCGAAAGGGAACTAAAGTATTCAACTTCGCTAAATTTTTTTTCACCAAAAGTACAAAGTACAAAGTACAAAAAAAAAAAAAAAGTGACAAAGAAGGCACCGATGGAGAAGAGCGAGCCGGCGTTTGACGGGCACTTTTCAAACTGCTGGGGTGGAGCCCTGCACTTCAACCAATAACAGACAAATCTGACTCGGGTGCAAAACCAATCAAAACTTCCAGTTCAGCTTTGCGCTCCGCGATTTGCTTTTACTGTCAATCACCTGCGTTGTCGTTTTGAATCAGCATCATTAGCGTTTCAGTATTTTAGTGAATGTGAGCTATGCTCTGATTTTAAATCGTAATTTTGTCAGCCCCTGAAATGGGTCATACCGTCGATATTACACTCGGTTGATAGAAGGACGCAAGTTATTGCATGGATGGAGCAAGAACAATGTAAGTGTCTAAAATACATGCACATAGTTCAGTTGAATGGTAAAAATCGCCCTCTTTAACAGTGCAGTTAAACTAAATGTACGAAGCTAAAATAACCTCAACATTAACAACAACATTGAAATAAGAGCGCACGCATTTTATGTGCATCTGGCTGATAGATCAACCATGATTTATCTGTCAATCAGATGCATTTAAAATCACTTTTTCTGTGTGCGTGCTTTGGATGTGTAAGCACATGGGCGTATAAACAAGATAATCTATGTATGACCGGACGATTTATTCATATCCAAAACGAGACGATATGGACATTACGGAGCGTTAAACACTCTCATGCAGTGGCGGTGTTTCACAAAACCATAGGGTATGGCAGTGGCGTAAATAGTGGGGGGGGCAGTTTTGATAAATAAAAAATCCTACGGCACACCACTAAGCACTGAAATATAGGAAAAAACAAATATAGAAAAGGGAATTTTTAACATTTTATGAAAATCAAGCTGATAGAGTTAAGAAGGTTTTTGACCAGCGAATGACTGAGATCTGTGTTTTGTCTGTCATTAGAATGGCTGTATCTGAGGCATTGCATTGCATTATACGCTTTCATCAACAGGTTATAACTTGTATTGTAGCTGTATGGGCACTTTGATTTTCTTGTTGTTTAATACACTTGACCAAAATGATAAACGATGAAGTGCTATATACACATGATATTTAAAACGTAAAGTAGGCCTATATTGGCTACAACTATAGACGTCATGTGTAACGAATCCAGTCCACTGAAGGCGAGTTGAAGTGAGAACCCAAGTGCAGTTTATTTACAGAATGATCCAAACATCCAAACAATAATCCAAACT
>NW_015666538.1:35360-37830 GCF_001515625.1 Sinocyclocheilus rhinocerous
AGACTTGACTTGACTTGACATGAACAGACTTGACGTGGCATGAACAGAAGGACTCACCAACAGCAGAGTTACAACATCAATACACGACGACAGACAATGGCAACATGATGGCTACTTATAGGAAACAAGAAGGTCACATGACGAGAACAAACCAATGGGAAACAAGACACATGACTAAAACAACCAATCAGAACATGACACATACACAAGGCAGAGAGACATGAGGCAAGGGAAGCATGACACTAACATGAGGAAACAATTACAAAATAAAAGACATGGACATGAACATGAAACAAAAACAAAACCCAAACCCCACATTACATCATGCTAAGACTCTTCTCTGCTCTTCAAACACACAAAAACTTTAGCCTTTACAGACAGTGATTGAGCAAAGAAAACGTCAGTTATTTATTTACACTTTCATTGCGAACAAGCGGAGCTCTGTCTCAAGGCTGTGCGCGCCGTGGCGCTTCATTCTGAATGGAAGCGGGGTGAAGTTACGTTTCGCTGACAGCTTGAGGATCCAATGGCGTTATACGAGGTTTAGTGACAAGCTCTTTTGAATGCAAATAATTGGTTAAATATTTGTAAAATCCTCAAACAGACATAAGGAAGACCAACAGCACTGATTTAAAATAATAGTAACGAAATATAATAGAGATACGAAGTTTGGATAATTTTCCACGGCACATCTGACTGGTCTAGGGTATGGCGACTGCCATACTCTGCCATACGGAAACGCCGCCCCTGCTCTCATGCAGTGCATGTTTCATTCATACTCGAAGCCGGAGGGCACTCTCGCGCAGAAAGTCCAAAACGGCATAGTAGAAGTAATAACTTATGACGTGCAGGAAATCCCTAATATGGACAAAGGCATCCCACTATTGCTGTAGCTAAAAAAGGTAATTTCAGGTCATTTCGAGGTAATAAATATAATATATGAATAATCCAGTGCTAATTGACATAACATTTAATACAGTATAGAAACTATTCTGCCTTATTTGTGCGTGCTTTGGATGTGTGAGCACATGGGCGTATAAACAAGATAGTCTATGTATGACCGAACGATTTATTAATATCCAAAACGAGACGATATGGACATTACGGAGCGCTTAAACACGCTCATGCAGTGTATGTTTCATTCATACTCGAAGCCGGAGGGCACTCTCGCGCAGAAAGTCCAAAACGGCATAGTAGAAGTAATAACTTATGACGTGCAGGAAATCCCTAATATGGACAAAGGCATCCCATTATTGCTGCAGCTAAAAAAGGTAATTTCAGGTTGTTTCGAGGTAATAAATATAGTATATGAATAATGCCGTGCTAATTGACATAACATTTAATACAGCATATAAACTATTCTGCCTTATTATGTGTTTGTATAAACCAATCGTAAAATTGTCATTAGGAAAATACAGAAAAAAATATTATAGAATACAAATTATTGGTTATCATCCAGCAGTGTATTTGATTTTTTATCCAGTTAAAATACATAAGAAAAAATAAAGCCTGTCAATTAGACAAGTCTTTTTTTTTTTTTTTACATTTCTGTCCCCCATTTCTGTTTTCTCTGCTGCACACACATCTTTTTGTAAGTGTTCTTTAGCCTGTTGATTTTTATTCATAGTATTCAGCTAACAAGGAAATATTTAGCAGTAAGAGTTAGAATAAATGTGAATGATATCTAAGATTTTTCATTTTTTATTTATGTATTTATTATTATTATTATTTGCCTTATTAGAATCAAAATTAGGAATTGACAAGAATCTGAATCATAAAAATTCAAACGATGCCCAACCTTACCCATATGCCACGTTATTTTTTACTGGCTCATTTCAATTCACACTGTTTTAAACCCTTTCTTTTTTTTTAAGCCCTCACTTAACCTTCTTTGCTTTTGCCCTTCTTAATAACAACCACATAATCTTAAACGTGAATGTACTTTTCAAAATTAGTTATGAAACAGTTGCTCCTGCCAACAGGGATTGGTAGTATGTTTGCTTATCATAGCATCAGACTTGACAATTTATGAGACTAATATCATGTTTTGCTCCAAAATCACTATATAACATCAGTCGTGTTTGAAACCGTTAGCTTCTGTGGTTCCATGTTGCTTCTTATCACAGTGAGACAGAAAATATTCGTTATAATAATCTTTGCTGTGATACAAGCCAAGGATATTATAGTTTTGAATTTTTAAATTCGTTTTTATTTGAATATAATTTTCAAATTTCCTATAATTTCAGTTTAGTTTTAGTTAGTTTCATTAATGGTTTTGTTAGTTTTAGTTTAGTTTTTATTTTGTGAACACATTTCTATTTAGTTTTTATATATTTTAGTTTCAGTTTTAGTAATTATAGTTTAGCAGAGTTAATGGAACACTTCCAGTGTAGACCAAAGCAAGACATTCAATTTTAGCAAAGTTGAATGTTTGGACAGTTTACAGTTAACTCTTGTGCAAACCTCTTAA
>NW_015666538.1:40336-40795 GCF_001515625.1 Sinocyclocheilus rhinocerous
TATTTAGTTTTTATATATTTTAGTTTCAGTTTTAGTTTTAGTAATTATAGTTTAGCAGAGTTAATGGAACACTTCCAGTGTAGACCAAAGTAAGACATTTCATTTTAGCAAAGTTGAATGTTTGCACAGTTTAGTTAATTCTTGTGCAAACCTCTTAATAATGAAAATAAAATAATTCTTTACAATTGAACAAAAACCAAAAATATGCAACTTACATGTAAAGGTTTTCAGAGTTACTAGGATGCTACAGGCAGCTGAGTTTTTATGAGGGTTGGAGCTAAATTCTGCAGGATTTGATGACCCCTCCGGTGCTGGATTTGAGTTAACCTGGGCTGCGTTTCCCGATAACGTTGTCTCTTAGCTCGCTATGAAGACTCTAAAGGTATATCTTAACTAAAGGTATACCTGTTCTAGGCGTGTTCCCCGAACTATACCTTAGGATGTTGCTTAAGGAGATCC
>NW_015666538.1:41336-45169 GCF_001515625.1 Sinocyclocheilus rhinocerous
GGCGTTGTGTGTGTGTGTGTGTGTGAGGGGAACAGGGTCCCATCACAGGAGAGTGAACTGCCTGTCAGAAATCATAGCACGTCAGCTGTCTTAACCACGGTTTGTGTACTGCATCATCACTGTGTCTGTCACGGGACTCTGTTGCCCTTTCGGGCTTGAACTGATGGTAAAACTAACGACATTTTTAACTGTCTTGATATTTACTTTGAAAGCTGAAGCTCGCGATTATGGTAAGGGGCGTTACATTTCCGACGAGTGCTTGCGGTGTTCGGCCAATCACAATGCACTGGGTCAGCTGGCCAATCAGAGCAGACTGCGCTTGTCAAAGGAGGGGGCTTTGTTGAAAACGACGTGTTTGAGAGAGGCGGGGCATAGAGGACCTACAGTAATGTACAGTATTTGAAAAATAATGTGTTTTTTTAACATTAAAGCATGTCAACATATTCTGTTACACCATATACACAAAATAATGATCTTTAAAATAGCATCATATGACCCCTTTAATTTGTTGCATCTTTTGCACAGACGAGCCACCGGTGCACACTACTTTATGTCCCGTCTCTCCCTCTATGAACGTACACAATAAAAAGAAACTATCTAAAATGCTTTGAAACCTGATACTACTCAAAATTAAATGCGATATGGTGATTTAAATGATCTTTGCACTTTACTTTGACGAGCCGCTCCAGCGTGCATTGCGCTTCAGATGAGCAACGCAATCCCAGTTCTAAAGCTACACAGGACACGGCAAGCGGTGAAATCAACGCGCGGCTGCAGCTTTCTCTCATTTTGGATGCGTTTTGTACAGTCAAAGCGGTGCTCGTGTCATGGACTCGAGGCGGACATTACCATAGTAATCGTAAAGCGTGACAAAATGACTATTCACTAAAGTCGGCTCATCCAAAAATTTTTATTCTGTGTCTGTTAACTCACTCTCACGTTGTTCTCGCACGTCAAACACGCTTTTGAACGTCCGTGCGCTGTAAGGTATGCATTATTATTATTATTTCCCATTTCATATTTTATAGTTATTTCATATTTCATTTCCTGCGTCTTGTTTGTTAAATGCAAAAACGCATTCTCTGTGAATAGCCGCTTAGGATTCAGCTACAGGTATTTCCCTAAACAACCACAGGTCAGATTTTCTGGCACATGAAAATCTGAATGAGAATGAGAGCTTATTAAATCATGAACGCGATTATTTATTTTTGGTATTTATTATTTTATTTTAATTCGTTTTTCAGTTACTGTTGATAGTTTCGTTTAGTTTTAGTTTTTCATTTATTTTGAAATTTTAATTTTATTTCAGTTTACGAAAATGTTTTTTGACCAATAGTTTTAGTCTTAGATTCAGTTTTTGTTTACGAAAATAACCTTGATACAAGCTATGTCAATTAGTGTTGTATTGCAATTGGGTGTTTATTGTCTTCCACGTTTCATCAGTCGTCTCTATCTGCATGTTATTCAGCTGTAGTGATACCTGATGCATTTTTCCATATAAGGGATTTCCTGGGTCTCACTTGTGAAACAGACATTAAAGTACATGAGTGTTAAGGTTAAGGTTAACCTTGTTCCATAATGCTCACATCGTCTCATTTTTGATAAAAAATAGAAAAATAATACTAGTACTTTGTAATGCAGTAACTTGAGTAGTTTTTCAACAAACTACTTTTTTACTCTTACTTGAGTCATATTATTTTTCAGTACTTTTACTTGTACTCAAGTAAATTATTCCTTAAGTAGCAATACTTAAGTACAATTTCTTGTACTTAAGTATTGTACTCTTTCCACCACTACCTGTCATCTGTGCACAGCACTTTCTAAGCACACATGTACACTTTGGTCAGTGTGGAAAAAAATGTGATTACAATGTACATATTACATGTATTATGTATACATATCAGGCTTAGTGATATGCATGCATGTAAATGAGCACAGTTCCATGCTTTGCTCAGAAATGGGCAGCAAATAGTTATTTAATTAAATTGCAGCCCTTGCAATTTGACTAGTATTAAGCAATATTACAATTTAGAATTGTATTTCAATGTATCATATTGTAATGATCAGCCTTTTTGGGAGTGTTTAAAAAGTGAATAAATAGTGTATAAATTAGTTGTATTTATATTCCCCAAATGTAACTTAAAACAACACAATAAAACTAGAAAAACTGGGGCTGTTTAAAGCATATTTGTTTTAAGTGAGTTTTAAACAAGTTTGGGGAAAAACTATGCAGGACTATCCTGTTCTATACCATAAAACAGTCCATAAGAGTCCTAACATGCTGAAAGTATATACAAAATATATACAAAGTCCACAGTGATAATCCAATAAAGTGACATGGCTCTCTAGAAAGGTAATTCATTAAAAGTATGTCCACAATCCAGGTTGTTGGTGATTACAAGTAGGTTGCTGTCTTTGCAATCCTGTTTGGTCGCCATGCTGCTCTTTTATGCTGTACTACTTACTGTTTCCTGCCCTGCTTCCTGCCCAAGATCATTCAAAGATATACACATATTAAAACAAATAAGATAAATAAAATGGCTAAGACAATATGTTCACCTTTTAAAACTTCAATATACATTGGAGAATTGGCAGTGTTGGGGAGTAGCTAGCTACAAGTAGCGACGCTACTAGCTTAACTACATTTTTCAGTAGCTTTACAATAGCGACGCTACTTTTAAAACAGTGTAGCTTTTCCTGTAGCTAACTACTTTTTCCTTTTCCAGCAAGTAGCGGTGTAGCGCGACCAAACGCTACATTCTGATGAGTCACGAGCCTGTAATGCATTGAAGCTGCGCAGTGCGCACGCAGCATCTTCTTCTGACTAGATCACAAACTAAATTTGTTCATTACCGCCATCTGTTGTGATATCACGCATCGATAAGACTGTAACTGCTTTACAGTCTTTCCACCGACAAGAGATCGTCTGATGATATTGCAAAGGATGTACAGGAGTAGCTATTTCACATGAATCAACTGTAATTTATGCAAAACAAAGATTAAAATGCGTTCTACGTCTAAGACTTAACCCTCTTAGCGCCAAAGTTGCAAAATTGCGACAAGACGTCATACTTAATCAAATAGACTGTAGTTCCTAATATGGTGTAATATCTCATTTGTATTCCCTACCACTAGATGGCAGACATGTAGTACTTCGATTCTAGACCAAAATGACGTCATGTTCCTATTCAAAGTGTTTGAGGAAAGAGCAGAGCAAGTGAGCTATCTGTCATTGATGCGGAAGCAGTTCAGATCTATAGCGTGCGGGTAAGCTGTGAGATTTGTGAGAGAAAATCACCAAATGGCTAATAAAAAGTTGTACCGTGAGGATGTGTTGCAAATGTTATTCGCCGATTCTGACTCTGAAAATAAGTTCAAACATCAATTCAATATCTATTATTTCCTGAATATTGTGACATTCAGGAGGGCCGCCCCCTGATGATGTCATAATATGCTAATTAGACGAGTATATTTACACCCCACATAAACTTTCGGTCATGCCGACAGTAGGTCTCTATCTTTAAGCCCTTTCAAGCCACAAGCTTTTGAAAAATATTGATGTCAAAATCCAGCATTTTTTCCAAAAAACCCTGGCGCCTAAAGGGTTAAAGCACATACAAGAGGTGAATAATAGCCTTTTTAAACTGATTAATTTTTCTTCTTTATTGCACTCTAGATCAAATGTCTATTTTACAACGATGGACGGTCTTAATATAATCTGTCCCCCCATAGTTTTGTAATGAACACTAATCGAACAGAAAATAAAATCGTGATATAGTAGTGTGCTTATCATTTGGCAAAGGATGGTTGTGGCGGGATTCACGCAAAGCGCA
>NW_015666538.1:45230-57729 GCF_001515625.1 Sinocyclocheilus rhinocerous
TTCACATGAATCAACTGTAATTTACGCAAAACAAAGATTAAAATGCGGTCTAGCCTAAAGGGTTAAAGCACATACAAGAGGTGAATAATAGCCTTTTTAAACTGATTAATTTTTCTTCTTTATTGCACTCTAGATCAAATGTCTATTTTACAACGATGGACGGTCTTAATATAATCTGTCCCCCCATAGTTTTGTAATGAACACTAATCGAACAGAAAATAAAATCGTGATATAGTAGTGTGCTTATCATTTGGCAAAGGATGGCTGCGGCGGGATTCACGCAAAGCGCAGTGTTCACGCGCGCAGCTGATGATTGACGTCTCCATTCACAGTCAGTAAATACCGCATGTGCTGTGAGTTTAACCTGCTTATTTTATGACTCCTCCATATCAAGTTTAAGTTGCATACATTTTGTTCTTACATTGGTGTTGCGTTTGTAGCAATATACTAATATAACTAAAATAACTATTTAACTATACAGTATTTTATTATTGTGTGTATCGAATAATTTACTAAATCAAATGTTTGGGACACTTTTTGTCATTGAAATGGCTTGGAAAAGTGTCCCAATCAACCTGAATTTTGAAATCATGATTGCATTACAGTATGTTGTTTTAAACCCGAAATATTTTACTTATAACTTCATTATAATTCTCAATTAATAATTATTTAGTTATTTGTAATGTTAATTGTATAAAAAAAAATGAAGTTTATGAAGTCCTCTGGCACATGAAGTACATTACCAGTAGGGGGCAGTCATGTTTTATTCTCAGTTATAGCGTGTACTGAAGCCAATAATATGTAGTGAATGTGTTACGCACCTCTGTCAGGCAACCTATTGACAGCAAGAGACAGAGCTCATAAACATGTGAGAACCACATTTTTTACGTAGCCTAGCCTATATTGTTTATGTACAGCTGAAATAAATAAAATATTAATGATTCAGTTATTAATGTTTTTGCTTGTCACGTTTGAACATTGTTACGCTTATATGGTGTTAGTAGTTCCTACCCGTTACGAAACGTCATTTTGATTGTTGACTTTGAACTTTTGACATCATAATCATATTCATATGTGACCTCTGACCCCATAATAATTTCCATATGCGAAAATCATCATGCGTGAAAACCCGATGTCAACCTTTGAGCTCCGGGGATAAAATTTTTTGTTTGAACAGATGTTTGAACGTGTCCAGCGGATGACAAAACCATAAATGAAGTCCTGAGGAATGTTTTTGAACTTTTTAATGGACTGATCCCACATCCGGACTCATCTGCGGCGCACGTGTTCGTGCTATCAGGTTTCATTACAAGGTACGCTTAGATAAATAGGCCCCGGCAGTTCTGTGGAAAATCAGAAAAGAGCTGTGAAATACATATACATGGACGGTTTATACTCACCTAAAACTCCTGAGAGGGAATGGGATGAAGAGACGATGGAAAATCTGACTTTGGCCCCGAGAAAGCCATACAACGGTAATCTGTATTTGACAAAGTTTCTCCACGAAAATACGGATTGTGTGAGACTAATTTTTTCTGATCAGCGGACGCATGTTTGGGTACATATTTCACAAACTGTCTCGAACGGTTACGCTCTACACGTCTGACGAGACCAACGAATTTGTACAGGATCAAAATCCCTGCTTGATATTTCCTGATAAAGACTGGCAATTATTTTTCGATTGTATCTGGAAAGATCTGAATGATTGTGGAGAAGAACCTTTGTACGTTGCGGAGTGGGACGGGGTGGCTGCGAATATCCGGTACCGAGTGGTCGGCGATCATGCCCAAAATAACCCGGACGACTGCGTGTACATATTCGCCTGCGAAGACGGGGCAAAGCTTCGTGGTCGTTCGGGCGGTGACCTGAATAAGGAATATCACGAAATGTTCACTCTGCAATTTTTGTTCAAGTGGCGTGATCTGCATCTGCTGAGCACTCTTTTTTCGATCGTAAACAAAATGTTCAAGTGGTGTGACATGCGTGACGGATACAACAAAATTAAAACGCAGCTATTTCACCCCGAGAGTTACCTCGGCAAAAGTTCAGGGGTGTTGCCGTCCCCGCCCATTTACTACAGCCATTATAAAGAACAGTAAGACCCTCCCCACACCACATTTCCAACATGTCAACCTGGCTTACACATAACACACTAATACGCTTCTAATATTCAAATCCGTTAAAGGATTTTTAGGCTGCATTAATTAGGTCAACCGGAACCGGGAACACTTCCCATAACACCCGATGTACTTGCTACATCGTTAGAAGAATGGCATCTACGCTAATATTAGTCTGTTTCTCTCTTATTCCGAAGTCACCGTTGCCACCAGATCCAGTCTGTATCCAGATCAGATGGTCACTGCAGTCACCCGGATCCAGTACATATTCAGACCAGATGGTGGATCAGCACCTAGAAAGGACCTCTACAGCCCTGAAAGACAGCAGAGTCCAGGACAACTAGATGAGCCCCAGAGACAGATCCCCAATGAAGACCTTGTCTCCTAGACTGCCACCGGGACAAGACCACAGGAACCAGATGATTCCTCTGCACAATGTGACTTTGCTAGCCTGAAATTGAACTGCTGGTTTTGTCTGGTCAGAGGAGAACTGGCCCCCCGACTGAGCCTGGTTTCTCCCAAGGTTTTTTCTCCATTCTGTCACCGATGGAGTTTTGGTTCCTTGCCGCTGTCGCCTCTGGCTTGCTTAGTTGGGGACACTTCATTTCCAGCGATATCGTTGACTTGATTGCAAATGATTGCAAAGATACTATTTAAACTGAACTGAGCTGGATGATGACATCACTGAATTCAATGATGAACTGCCTTTAACTGAAAAATTAGTGTTTACTATTGTCATTCTGCATTATTGACACACTATTTTCCTAATTAATGCTGTTCAGTTGCTTTGACACAATCTGTATTGCTATATAAATAAAGGTGACTTGACATGTCTCAAGAAGACTCCACACCACATTTCCAACATGTCTCAAGAAGACTTTACAATGCGATTACGCTCTGTTCAACCTCGTTGCTCCTGATGATAATGCTATCGATTATATTCCGACAGATGAACACCGCTCACCCGACCTGCACAAAGAATGCTTGGATAAATTCTGCACGGAGCTCGGATATCGTAACCTGAGCTGCCTAAAGGACCTGTGCACTACCTCCGCCCGCACAGGGTTCGATACCACAGATGGGTGCTTCAGCGACATAGGGTTCAAAATCATAAAAGCCATGATCGTGCTGCTGCTGCAGCACATCATAGACAACAAACTGAGGGAGGAGTGCGAGGGTTGTGCAACGGACCATCCGAGCCAGCTGCAACATTCCTGTCTGTTTGAGCCTGCCGCATACTATTTCGACTCACGCTTCGATGAACTGTCCCGCAAACTGTTCAAACCCGATCTTCAGACCATTATCGACTTCACTCTACGCCGCTGCGGCTTAATGATGGATCTCTGGCAAAGCAGCGTGTTTGCCCCCGGACTATGACCGCAACAACATGGGGTCTGTGTGTAGCGTGAAGAATTTTTTCAGAGATGTCGTGTTTATCCCGCGTTATAATTTTACAAACATTTTTAAATGTAATTTTTAAAATTACAAACGTAATAGAGTCGTGGTGTATGGGGTGGATACGCAGTTCCAATTGGATCTTGTCGACTTGTTGGTCTATTCCAAGGAAAATGATGATAATAAATATTTGCTGACCTGTATCGACGTATTTAGTAAGTATGCATGGGCTCGAGCGCTAAAGAGCGGCATTGAAGTTACTAAAGCGTTCAAGTCTATATTCGAAGAGGGGCGCGTTCCAAAGAAATTGCAGACGAATAGGGGGACGGAATTTTTTAACAAACATTTTCAAGAGTTGATGAAAAAGCACGCCGTTCATCATTTTTCTACGGCTACTGATTTGAAGGCCAGCATCATGGAACGATTTAATAGAACGTTAAAAAGCCGAATGTGGAGATTTTTAACAGCCACAAATTCACAGAGATACATAGATGTTTTGCAAGATATTATGCAGGGGTACAACTCCAGTTACCATCGGAGTATTAAGATGAGACCGATGGACGTCGGCAAAGAAAACGAAGGTACCGTATTTCAAAAATTGTACGGCGGTATGAAGAAGAAGAACGAGCACACCGTATTTAAATATAAAGTAAGGCATGTGGTCAGGATTTCTAAAGTGCGAGGACCATTCGCCAAGGGCTATGAACAGAACTACACCGAAGAATTTTTCACTATCTCCGTGTGTATCCCGCGTCATCCCCCCGTATACAGACTCTCTGATTATGACGGCGAAGTCATTGATGGGGTGTTTTACGAAGAAGAGTTAAAAAAATAATCGTGAGCAAAAACAAAGCGTTTAAGGAGAAAAAACAGGGAAGATCTACGCTAGTTTTAGTGAAATGGCTAGGATGGCCTTCGAAATGTAATAGCTATATAGACAAAAAAGTTTTGTTGGACTTGCAAAAACCTTCAAACATACAAGCCTTTACCGAAAGAGATCATTTGAGTAAAGGTTTACCATGGATGACCGCGGTCTCTACGTCACGTTGCCGTGCAACTCTTCTTTGTCAGTTTATCCTGAAAATCGCTTATCTAGTTATACGACCAGGTTCGCGAAAACTATAAACCTGAAAGGAGAATGGCAAGTAGGCCTTGCTGAGATTGAATATCCTAGAAGCTGGTACACCTTTAGCGACGACGACGGGATTTTCAGCCTGCACATCTTCCTAGCACCATCCCAGAAACATGCGAATAAACCCGGTCAAACCGTGTTTAAAGAGTTATCAGGGTTTTCCGTATCAAGGAACCTCCAAATAAGAGGCAGGTACTACGAGAACGTTCGTGCCGTGATCAGTGCAATAAATGCAGTTCTCGCACCAACTGCGGATTACTGCACCGCATGTCGGGAGAGTGTATTAAGCCCAAGTTGGATTTGTTTACAGTCCTGCTGACGCAGACAGTTATCGAGAAAAACGCCTATTTAGAAGTACCGCCTTTATCGGCTATATCGGACTCGTCGCCTTTGGAGTTTTTATCGCGGGGACCGGCGAAGATTACATCAACCTAAATAACACGTTTCTGTTTCTACGTCTTAAAATCACAAGACCTAATGGGGTCGACATCCCAGACCCCGTAAAGGTAGCCCTAATAAATTACCCTGGAGCTACTATATTTTCGCAAGTCGACGTCAGTCTCGGTGATCGCATGATATCTCAGAGCTCGAGCACTTACCCCTACCGATGCATAATCGAGAGTCTTATCAACTACAGCAAAGATGCGCTGGAATCGCTTTTCTAAGCCGGTCTGTTTTTCAAAGACACGGTGGGTCTCATGGACGAAACCGACCCTGTGGGCCGTAATGCGGGGCTGACCAAGAGATCACTCTACACTACAGGGAGCAAAGTTGTGGAGCTGCTGGCACCTATTCACAGCGATATTTTCTTTCAAGAAAAATTAATGCTAAACGGCATCGACATTAAAATACGAATGATCAGAGGCAAAGACAAATTCTGCCTGATGAGCGACGACGACTATAAATTAAATATAGTGTCAGCCTCCCTTTTTATCAAGAAAGTGTCTGTATCACCGTCCGTGAGACTGGCGCATGCCCAGGCATTGCTCTCAACCACGGCCAAGTACCCCATAGATAGGGTCTGCCTAAAAAATTTCTCCATTCTTGCTGGATCCCGAGTATCAAATCAAGAAAATTTGTTTTTGAGGACGTTACCAAAATCTATCGTCCTAGCTATGGTGGATAACGACGCGTTCACTGGATCCTACGATAAAAACCCATTCTCGTTCAAACATTACGATTTTGGAGTTCCTGGCCGTCTACGTAGACAGACAGCAATTTCCCGCCAATCCTCTCCAGCCAGACTTTGCCTCAGGATCTGCCATGCGAGAATTTTATCAGCTGGCGACCGGGAGACATCTTAAAAATCAGGCACTCTCTATCAACAGGGATGATTTTCTGAAAGGTTACTCGCTTTACGCCTTTAACCTCACGCCTGACGAAGACTGCGGTCAGCACATATCGCTCATCAAGTCCGGGAATATCAGACTCGAAGCGCGCTTCAGACAGCCATTACCGCATACTATTAATCTCATCGTTTATGCTGTGTTTGACAGCATCATCGAAGTGTCTAACCAGAGACAGGTCCTGGTCGATTACTACTGAACAGAAAATGAACACGTTGCAACTCACCGCTATCATGGACAAAATTGCGTGTAACACTCATTTTCTCAGAGTTCTTCCGAGCGATCACCTGCCTGAAAGACCGTTAAGGACCTTTCCGGCGATGGCTATGATTAACACGCACTCTTCGGATCAGCCCGGTGAACACTGGCTCGCTGCATATTTAAATTGAGAGGGTTCCGGCTGTTTTTTCGATAGCTTCGGCAACGCTCCTGACTGTGAATGGTTTCCAACCACCATCAAAAACTGTTTAATATCCAACGCCCCCATCGTGTTATATTCTACCAAACGGGTTCAGGATTTTACGTCGGATGCGTGCGGACAGCACTGTGTGTTTTTCCTATATCACCTAGCGAGGGGTCGAGACTATAACTACGTGATGAATTTGTACAGCGATGATTATATTAAAAATGATAAAATGGTGTCGCTCTTTGTCAAAAGACTTGGATCTATTGCTTGTAATGAAAAAATGTTGTCGTGTATTCATTGCATGCAATCGTGTAATACCACTATGTAGCATGATTGAATTATGTGTTTGATTATAAATAAAAAAAGCTTAAAACCGACATCCATTTTCCAGTCTTTTATTCAAAAATATTCAAACAGTAGTTATACATATCATTCCAACGCCCCCATCGTGTTATATTCTACCAAACGGGTTCAGGATTTTACGTCGGATGCGTGCGGACAACACTGTGTGTTTTTCCTATATCACCTAGCCAGGTGTCCAGACTATAACTATGTGATGAATTTGTACAGCGACGATTATATTAAAAATGATAAAATGGTATCACTCTTTGTGAAAAAACTTAGATCTAATGTTTGTAATGAAAAAAGGTTGTCGTGTATTCATTGTGTGCAAACGTGTAATGCTTCTATGTCACATGATTTAATTATTCGATGTATTTGTTTGATCATAAATAAAAACACTTAAAGCCGACATCCATTTTAAAGCCTTTTATTAAAAAAATTTAGAACACTAGCTATACACATAATTTAAGATCATGAAATGGCATCGTTAAAATTCAAGCCATTGTCTTCGATCGAGGGTCGTCTACTTGAAGGCAGGTTCATCCGTCCGCAGAGCCATAGCTCGTGAAATTCTCTTTTTGATCGTCTTTTTAGAAGGACGCACAGGTTCCGGCATGTGAGAGATCGCTCCAGGCTTGCTTTTTAAAGAGTTAATCATACGTCTAACATGATGATTCGGTACGGTAGAAAACGGAATGTTTAATTCGGCAAACGATTGTAGAAACTCCGACCATCCTAGTGGTCTCCTGTCGTCCCGGACCTGGTGCGGCGGCGCTGTAACATTTTTTAACAAATCGAGCATGTGTGAACCGGGTATGACTTTACCTTTGAACACAAATTCACCAGACTCGTTGCAACCGCTGAGTCCTTTAGCTTTAGACATTTTGTCTAATATGTATCGACTATTTTTCACGCTTCTCGACGGCACGTTCTTCAGAACTTCGGCTATGACATCTTCCAAACCCTCGTCATCTTCGACGGTAGTAGTGGCGCGATTGTCTTTATGACCGTGATCAGGATTTGGTAACGAGAACGTTAAAACAGCACTCTCACGATCGCCTTGTTTACCGATCGTCAAAAACCTTGTTAGGATGTTTGAGTAAAGTTTGGCTTTTTCACGTTGATTCAAATCGGCCCTGAGTAAAATATTTCTTATGGCCGTATCCAGATCGTTCTCTACGACCAGTTGAATGTTCTCGCAAGCGGTTCCGGATTTCAAAATCTCCAGCTGGTTCTGGGGAACGAGATACATCTTCTCGGCATATTCCATGCTCAACCTTGTCTAGATGATATTAAACAGGAAATAAAGGGTACCGCGACACTTAGGAGTGGTAAAAGAAAGCCGCCGTTCTGGTTGAAAACTCGTTTCTTGGCAGTTATACCAATTTTCTTATTGGCGAGAAATTGAATTTCCGATTTTCACCTTTTCAGTTTTTGGTACTGCTGTCGGATTATCGGAATCGTACCGTAAAGGATGTTTAGTGCTACTTCGCAGAGTGCTAAAATGAGTTCGTCGGACGATGACTGTAAAATAAGATGACGTTGTTTAGGCGTAGCTTTATGTAGCATTTTTAGCAGAGGTAGATGCTTACAAAGCTTGACGGACATGAAGAATGATCAGATTCTTCTTTTTTCTGGAGGTAGACCACTTGGTGATCGGAAAGCAACCCTGTTCTGAGCTGATATTGTTCCGGTGTTTTTGCTTTATAGTCTATCATAAGGTATCTGTAAGGCTGACTCGTAGCGTCTTGATAACACTCCATAAAGTATTTTGCATTGGTCGGATACATCTGCTTCACTAATACCATCACCTGATTAGCTTCCCGGGGTTTTTTAAACAAAATTAGATAATTAGTGTTCAAGCTAATGGTTCTGCTTGATTTACCTTGAGCGAATAAATTCTGTACTATATAAATAGCACTAAGATTACGGTGATGTACAAACTGCGTGAAGACATTTTCGACCTGAGCGTTTCCGCAAGCTTTGCTCATCATATCATCCAAAATCAGAAGAATAGCTTCATTGGGAGGTAGTAAATGATCATCATTCAGAGACGTCGGTATTCCTTCAACAAATTTAATGTCGTACAATTTAAGCAGATCATCGTACAGAGGTTGCCAACAGTTGTAAATATAAACAATGTTTTCAATTTCTCCCGTAAGCACAAATCAATAGAATGTGGACACATACATGATGTATTTTAACTCATCTAGTGTACTGATTTATTATAGGCTTTTTATTATATAAATCAACACCAAAGACTTATGCAATCTCTCTGTCTACATTATGAAAACAGCTAAAACAAACGAAAAATATTATAACAGTGAAATTCCTAGTAATTCCACTAATTCCATAATTGCAATAGTCTATTTCTCTATTAAAACAACAGCGATTGAGTAAGTGTATTTATTCAGAGATCACAATTGCAAACAATATAGTGAGATCTCAAGACAGAACACTGACCGGCTGAATGACGCTTTCATTTAGATCGATAAACTCCAGCTTGTTTGTTTTTCAGATCATCTGCGGCGGATGAGGAGCCGCAGACTTTTGCAGCCGCAAACTTCCGCAATGAGGAGCGAGCGTTTGCGCATGGTTGCCAGATTGCTTAAAATAAGCAAAACACACCATGCAGAAAATGTATGAATTTAACAGCGAAGCTCTGATTTGGGGATTAGAACTCTTGATATCTGGCAACCGCACTCATGAAAGCTCGCGTAGTAGAGGCGTGTAGAGCAGTCTGCAATAACATTTTGTCTCCTTTTTTGACGAAAATAAAAAGAGGTTTTTGGTAAAGTTTTTATCTTTTTGAATACATTTTAGTCTCGTCTTATTTCGTCAACGAAATTGCATGTTGATATAGTCTTAGTTATCATTTATTGACCTTATTTTCGTCTCATCTTCGTCTCGTCTTAGTCATGGGGAAAAAGCTCGTCAAATAAAATTTTTCGTCATAGTCTTCGTTAACTAAATTAACACTAGTACGGAAGCACATGCGTTTGACTCACGAGAGAGAAGGATGCACTCACTGTTTGCATTCGCGGAACTACTAGAGTAGAGGTCTGTACTCAAGTTTTTGTCAGCGTTTGCACAAGCGCGTTCGCCTCTCGAGGGAGTTGAACAAGCTTAATGCGATGCATTCGCGGCGGTTTCTGTACTTGCCTGATTCTTGAGGGAACTTAGTGTTTGAACAGAGTGTGTTTGGCTCTCGAAGGAGATATAGCCACGCTGCGAGATGTGATCGCGTTGAGAATGCCTTGTATGCTTGATTCTCTTTGAGAATTGAGCACCTCTCACCCGCGTTTCGGGTCTCGCGGCTGCCGAGGCAGTTAGTCAGACCGATCAAGGGGATTGTAGGCGGGGCATGGAAGGAATCTGACGAGGAGTGCTTTCTCTTTCAGAATTCCTTTTTGCTTCTATTTATTTTACAGAACAGGAACTGTGTATAATGTGAGATATCGACTGTAGTTCAAATGCCGAAAACCTCTGATATCTACATTATTGGTGAAGGAGGCTCCTGACTTGGTGTAATAGCAAGTTTTTTTAGTTGTTAGGCTCTTGTTTGAGCCTCCTCATCCTCTCAGCCCAGGTATGTGTATTTAGGTTGAGCATGGTTTCTACTCCTCTCGCCTAGAGAGTTATGCTGAGCACTCTGCTACCTAGTATTTTTGTTTTGCAGTTATTTCAGGTTGTGAGGCTCTCTGTGAGCCTACCTGATCAGCTGTTCCTGAGCCTGGTAGCTCCCCTCCCTTTGGGGGTCGCTATGCTGAGATCACAGTTCTTAGTGTTCTCTCAACAGAGCTCTGTGGATGTTTTAGGTTGTTAGGCTCTTGTGGGCCTCCTTGATAAGTCGCTCTTCAGGTCGAGATTTGCCTCCACTCTCTAGAGCTCCGCTTAGACAGTATTAATGTGTAGGTTCTTTCTTCTGAGCCTCACTAACTGTCTCCAGTGTTCAGTGTAGTCAGGTCTCCTCTAGTTCTAGAGAGTCGTTATGCTGAGAACTGCATTCTTAAGAGCTCCTCAATTAGGGGTTGAGTGTTGTTAGGCTTTCTCTCATTTAACCCATTTGTGCCCAAATTTTTCTGAATGGTTTCATGCACATAGTCATGTTAATAGAGTCCTATGTGAACATGTTCTGCATTTATTTTCCCCAGGTTTTTTTTTTTTTTTTTGAAAATCGTATTTGAATGTGCAGCAACTATAGTTGCCGGTGGGCAAATATGTTGTATGCACCCCTTCAATGTCAAATTTGAATATGAGGAGAGCTTTTGGCATCTAACTCAAAATAACTGCTTTCAACAGATCAATCTTTATTCATAAACAAATTATCATGCATAAAAGTCGAAGAACATTTGATGCAAACCCGAAAAAAGTTGCATCTAGCTTATAATCGCTTGAATATGATAACACAACAAATCCATTTGTCTTAAAGTGGTGGAACATAGTGCAGAACAAAGTGCAGCCTTTAAGTTGCCCCAACAGGGTATTGTGTATCAAAAAGTTAAATGAAAATAAATAAATAAAAATAAATAGAATGAAGAAAATATTACATCTATATAATAAAAAAGGTATACCTGAAAGAAAATTACGCATTTAACTGTTTGGTTACCAACATTCTGCAAAATATCTTCTTTTGTGCTCAACAGAAGAAAGAATCTCATAGGTTTGCAACTTGATGACACAATGATGACACAATTTCCATTTTTGGGTGAACTTTCCATTATGTAAGCAGTTTTAGTATAAATAGCCTACAAGTAGCCTACAAGGAGTAATGCACTGAAGGTACAAGTAGTTTTATAAGTATTCTGAATTACGGCTTTTTTGTAAATTAACGGTAATATACTGGCAGCAGGGTTTCCAGGAGTGTACCGTAATTTTACAGTTTTATTACGGTATTCTGAATTACGGCTTTTTTGTAAATTAACTGTAATATACTGGCAGCAGGGTTTCCAGCAGTGTACCGTAATTTTACGGTTTCATTACTGTATTCTAGATTGGTTTTTTTTCTTTAATTAAACGGAAGAACTGGCAATTTTGCTAATCATTAACTTTATTATAAATATCTGTACTTGAACAAATTCACAAACTGGCATTGTAATTTCATTTATACAAAAAAAGTGGCAGCAAATACACAGAAAAGAGAAGACCAAGAGGGTATTTCTTATAGCACAGTATTTATTTAAGTGCCCAAATAATAATTCAAATACTTTCTCAAAAAAGCAATCAAAATGGAAGAATCAATTTGCAATCCAATGGAAGAATCAGTCTTTGTGTATGTTAGAGAAAGATGAGATGAAGAGAGAAGAAAAATGAACCATAGCATTACAAAACAGACAATGTGCAAAATGAACCCTGCAGAAGTCTGTAGACATATTTAAACCGATTTAAGTTGACTATATAACCACAAAACAAGCTGCCATTTAAAGGAACACTCCACTATTTTTGAAAATAGGCTCATTTTCCAACTCCCCTAGAGTTAAACAGTTGAGTTTTACCGTTTTCGAATCCATTCAGCCGATCTCCGGGTCTGGCGGTAGCACTTTAGCTGTAGCGTAGCATAGATCATTGAATCTGATTAGACCTTCAATTAGACTGATTGAAAATTCAGCTTTGATCACAGGAATAAATTACATTTTAAAATATATTCAAATAGAAAGCTGTTATTTTAAATAGTAAAACTATTTCAAAATATTACTGTTTTCGCTGTACTTTGGATCAAATAAATGCAGGCTTGGTGAGCAGAAGAGAATTCTTTAAAAAA
>NW_015666538.1:58766-69359 GCF_001515625.1 Sinocyclocheilus rhinocerous
CACAACAAATGAAGAGAGAAAAAAATATATATCAATATTTCTATTAAATATTATATATTATTATGAAAATCTTGCTAATTATTACACCCATTATTTCACTTATTTGTTAATTCTATGTTGCCCCAAAAACACATTAATACACAAATTAGATACAGTTTATAGATACATTGTATATAATGAAAAAACTAGTTTATGGCCATTTCACAGACATTTTGCATAAAGAAAAATGTTTTAAAAAAATATCTTTCATAACATAGTTGAGAATCATCTTTATATATAGTTTGGTATAAAAATGAAAATTGATTTGTGATTAAAACAAAAATCACACTTTTTTTGCCTTTTCATGACTATTCATGTCTTTTTATTTTTATTTTTCTTAAAACAGGACTTTTTAAAGTCCCAAATGTCCTCTACAGAGACATGGCATAACATATGAATAATATATCATTTTTCAAAAATCTTATTTTTCCATTTTTTTCTTATGCTCTAAACAATGTAATGACATGACAAAATACTAAATTCACAAACCTGTTTTTTTTCCTGGTAGTCAGGAGGATATACAGGCACTTAAAGTTCATGGTATATGAAGTCACCACTTTAGTTGAGGGACATATGAATAATATATCATTTTTCAAAAATCTTATTTTTCCATTTTTTTCTTATGCTCTAAACAATGTAATGACATGACAAAATACTAAATTCACAAACCTGTTTTTTTTCCTGGTAGTCAGGAGGATATACAGGCACTTAAAGTTCATGGTATATGAAGTCACCACTTTAGTTGAGGGCCCACAAACATGATGAAGTCATACGAAGTTCTCACAATAATTGATATACTGTTCTAGCCTGTATGCATGCATGAGGTAATGTGGATTTTTGTATATTCCTTTAATAATTCAAGTAGTCTTACATGCTCGAAATAATGCTTTTTTGAATCATGTACCATAAGCATAGCTTTATCCACAATGGATAGTAAAGACCTTGTTTTTTTTTTACAAAGAAAATGCGTAATAAATTATAAATCATGATGATGTACTCACCTTACTTAATGTCTTAATTAAGGTGTTGTTCATCCATGAAGTCATGATTGAAAGACTTTGAACTCATGTTAGTTCCTGATAATTCATGAGATATTAATGCATGAAGTAATGCATAATTCCCACATTAATTTATGCATGAATTCATGGTAATTAATGTACCCTTACCGTAAAGTGTTACCGATACATTCATATAAAACACCCGTGACGCGTTTTGATTTTGAAACGTGCAGTGCTCATTTTTATTCAGCGAAATCAAATGCCACAAATAAATCAATGTATGGGAAACACTGGTAATATCGAAATATTAGAAATCTCTGTTATTGAAAAAAATTATATTGCGATACATATTGATATTGAATTATTGTCCAACCCTAGGTGGAGGTAGACAATATTATTGGATATTGCGATATTTTGAAAGGCGATTATTGATAAGATATTTTTGACATATCGCACAGCCCTAGTTGCAACCTGGATTAAAACCACACCATGCTGGTTTCGTCTGGCCAGAGGAGATCTGGCCCCCTGATTGAGCCTGGTTTCTCCCAAGGTTTTTTTTCTCCATTTTCTGTCACCAATGGAGTTTTGGTTCCTTGCCACAGTCACCTTTGTATTGCTTAGTTGGGGACGCTTGACTGATTGCACAGACACTATTGGTAGAGAGCTGAACTGGATGATGACATTACTGAATCATCACTTCGTCACTTGACTTGACCTGAGTGAGAATACTGAGGTATAAGTCACAGTGTCCGAAGTGGCAATTATTAAGTGTGAAAGGTAAAGTGTTACAGAGCTAGATGAAGGACTGCTGGCTGTTAAGCAGTCTGATGGCTTGAAGATCGGATTGAGCGTAGGTATTTGCCGGATGGCATTGAATCGAACAGGTGATGAGCAGGGTAAGTGCAGTCCTTGATGATGCTGCAGGCCATTCTCAAGCAGCGTGTTTCGTAAATGTCCTGTAAGTCCAGGAGTTTGTGTCCAGTGATGAACTCACCTGTTCTCACCACTCTCTGAAGAGCTTTGCTATCAGAAGAAGAGCAGTTGCCACACCATACAGTAATGAAGCCAGTCAGAATGGTCTCTATGGTGCAACGGTAGAAGTTTGACATGTCAGAGGAGATGCCAAACCTCTTCAGCCTCCACAGGAAGTAAAGGCTGTTTTCATTATAGTGTGTGAGTGGGGGTTTCAGGAAAGGTCCTCAAAGATGTTTACACCAAGGAACTTGCAGCTCCTGACTCTCTCTACTTCCACCCCATTTATGTGAATAGGGATGTGACCACCTCTCTGTGACTTCCTGTAGTCCACACTCATCTCCTTGGTCTTGCTGTCATTTACAGAGAGATTATTGTCAGCACACTATTCTGAGAGTGCACTGACCTCATCTCTGTAGGATGTCTTGTGGCTGTTGGTGATGAGTTCTAGGATGGTTATATCATCAGCAAATTTGAAGATAAAGTCTCATACTTAAAGGAAATATTTAAGGTGTTTTTTTGCAACCAGGCAGCAGAACTGCATCTGGGGCAAGGCTACACGTATCGCTCTACCCCATATTTACTCTGATTGGCTCGGTCGTCTTAGGGAACGTGTTTGGAGTTGTCTTTACTATAATGCACAGACAATATAACTTTGACCTACATCCTGCAATAGCAAGATACATTAATTATAACATTTATTTGTGGTGGATGGTGTACATGAACCTTGCATTTAAATCAAAGAAGAAAAAAAAAAACTTTAGTAAAAGAGAGGTTTCTAATGTGAAACAAATTAGATAGACCTAAAACAGGTTAGAGCTCATTCTGACATTATTATGAATTTTTAGTAGCACATCTGATTTGATAATATCAAATAGCTGCTTCAAGTCGAATTCACAAATGAACCATTCAATCTTTCTTTTGCCATCAAAGCACACAATAAAAAAGTTAGAAGCTTTTTCTCATAACCAAGCTGTGAAAATGAAAAAAAAGAGAAGCCATTGTGTGGTGTTTTGTACAGGCACTGCCATAGCTCCAAACTACAGAATGCAATAATATCTCAACCTGTCCAAATTCTATTGGGAAAAATATGCAAATCTTTGCCAAACGATTATTGCTAAACATTGCTAAACATATTTATACTAAATCTTATATAATATCATTAGACTTTTTTTGGTGTTAGTGGGTGTTCAACCACACTCTGCATCCTTATTCAGTATCATCTGCCTTTGCCTGAAATGCCATTCATACAAGTGTCAACAGGGTGAGTAGAACGGTAGTAGAATGTTTTTGACTAGCTAGAAGACAAAACATCCTAGATCCACGGGGGACAAATCTAAGACATTGTCTATTTTTCAGCCTTTTGTGATGCTGCTTTCTTGGGACTCTTTTATTTGTGTTAAGATTAAATTCCACAGTTTCTAATGTTTTCACTCTTCTGTCTGTCATAGGTCACTGACCTAGGTAGGGCTCAGATAAAAGATAAATCTTCTGTTTGTTTCAGAGGATGGAACACCTTGTCTGTTACAGCCTATAGTGATTCACTGTTGATGTGGTCTCAAGCGATTAAGACAAACACTGAAATCATGCCTCACTGCATTGTTTAAATATTTATTATGATCTTTTGCTCAAAGCCATTTTGCACATTATCAGAAATTATCTTTAACACAATTAAAACTGCATTTAGATTGCACATTAGAATACACAATTAGACAAAACATCTCATGGCATTCTCAAACTGAAACTAAAAAATAATTTATAATAGAGGACCTCAGATATGATGGAAATATTAATGATTTGGAAATTATTTTATTATTTTTGTTTAGTACATTATAATTATGAGTTTTTTTCTTTTTCAATTCCAGTACAGCTGTCTTGAAATTAGTTTTTTTTAATAAACACAGTGGCTGAAACAGTTCTTATTATGAAGGCATTCATTTGCAAGTAATATAGTGGTTGAATGTACGTCATAAAAAATTACATTGTTTAAAATCAACCATATGTTTAAAAGAGGCATTAGGCAGGTGTTATGTTATTAATGCGACGGGACAAAGACTTGCTGTGGTTTCTGATCATTTATTCAGTCCGCACACACATAGCATTCAACACTCTCCGCTGGTGCACTACATAGAACTGCCCGGTCCACAACACAGTACCGGAACCAAAGTTGTTATCGGGCATAACATCACATCTTCCCCCCTTTAAAAGTAAATAACTTTAGTTTGAAATCTTTTGTTCAATCAATTTGTACTTGTGGCAAAAATACAATTTTTATAACAGCATAAAATGCACCACAGAATTTTCACAATTAACTTTTCTTTTTTTTTTTTTTTTTTTTTTTTACAAATCCATTTATCCTAGAATACATATAAAATGCTTAGTATTACTTAAATATACCTCTTTTATAATGAAAATGTTTTTACTTTTTGAATAAATTATTTTGATAATTTTTTAGGTTATAAAGTCAAACATGTCAAGGTAAAACAACTCTTCTGAAAATGAAAATTTAAAATTAAATACTTGAAAAGAAAACCTTGTTAAAGTAAATTGGCATAATCCTAATATTTGTAAAATAAAATTCTGATTATTTCTAAAGTGCTGTATATTTTCATTTATTAAATAATTGTACATTTTGCCTTGAAAAACTTCCTTTGTCAAATCAGAGTCGGTGTGATCCACAGAACTGTTGTCAGCTTGTTCACTTGTGGAAATGTCAGACACATCTTTGTCATTTGACTTTGACTCGGCTTCTTGAACAGTCACTTGTGGTCTTAAGTCCCTTCTGTTCCTTCTTAGAATTTCACCACGCTCAGTCTGAATCTCGTATGACAGTGGTATTAATTCTCTTTCAACACATCCTTGTTGCGTCCATGTTCCTGTTGCATGATTCAGGATACGAACTCTATCTCCAGGCTTGAGTTTCTGCAGGGTTTTTGCTTTCTTATCATATTTCTCTTTTTGTTTGGTTTTATGTTTTTGTTTAGCTTCTTTTATTTTGTTTGCCCCTGCAGGTGTCAACAGATCCTGGTGGATGAGTAAGTTAGTGCGTATCCGTCGACCCATCAACATTTGTGCTGGGGACAACCCATTTTGAAGCGGAGCACTCCTGTAAATCATCAGACTCCTATGGAAGTCTGTCTTTCCGTCGTGACTCTTCTTCATGAGAGCCTTCACAATCTTTACAGAACTCTCCGCCAGCCCGTTGGACCTAGGGTAGTTTGGGCTTGATGTGGTATGTTGAAATCCCCACTCTTCAGCGAAAGCATTAAACTCCCTACTGCAAAATTGTGGGCCATTATCAGAAAACACCTCACAGGGAACTCCATGTCTTGCAAAGACTGTCTTCAGAAAAGCAATGACAGCTTGGCTAGATGTCACCTGTAGTGTTGCAACTTCTGGATAGTTGGAGAAATAATCGGTAACTACAATGTGGCTTTTACCATTGCAGTCAAACAGTTCTACTCCAACCTTTTGGTATGGATGATCAGGCACTGGATGAGGCATGAGTGGCTCTGCTTGTTGCTTAGACCTGTATGTGAGACATATTTCACATGAGGCTGTAGTCTGACTGATGTCATGGTTTATCATTGGCCAGTACATTACCTCACGGGCCCTGCACTTGCATTTATCTTCTCCTAGATGTCCCTCATACCAACTTTCTGCAGCATTTGCATTTCTTTGCGCATCGATGCAGGGATGACAAACTTGTTTTCCTTGAAGATGATGTCATTCACCACTGAAAGCTCTGCTCTGCACGACCAGCAATCTTGGATTTGCTTTGAACAGTCACTTTTCTTTTCTGGCCAACCTTTCAGGATGAACTCTTTGAGTTGTGTCATTGTTCCATCCATATCAGTTGCTTTTCTTATTTGTTCAGTTTTCTCTGGGGACATGGGAAGAGAGGTTACAATCATGTCAACGATTTCTATGCGCATCGATGCAGGGATGACAAACTTGTTTCCCTTGAAGATGATGTCATCCATATCAGTTGCATTTCTTATTTGTTCAGTTTTCTCTGGGGACACGGGAAGAGAGGTTACAATCATGTCAACATGCGCTTGTATGTCTGCATTTTTCTCACTGTTAAGGTTTTCATGCTTGTCGACTGCCCAAGAGAGTGTATCTGCTGCAAACATTAATTTTCCTGGTGTGTAGATCATTTTGACATCGTATTTTTGGAGTCTGATGAGCATTCGTTGGATTCTCATGGGACAGTCATTTAAGACCTTGGACATTATGGACACCAGTGGCTTATGATCTGTTTCCACTTCAAAGGACTGTCCATAGGCATACTGGTGGAACCTTTCGCAGGCATACGTGCAAGTCAGAAGTTCCTTCTCTATTTGTGCATAGTTGGACTCTGCACCAGTCAAGGCTCTTGATGCGTAAGCTACCGGCTGCCAGCTCTCACCATGTTGCTGCAGAAGCACAGCACCTAGGCCATATTGTGAGGCATCTGCTGAGATTTGTGTGCTGTCGTGTGGGTCATAATATCTGAGCACTGGCTCCTCTGTAATGATGTGCTTCAGATTTTGAAAGCATGCTTTCTGCTCGTGAGGCCACATCCACTCATTCTTTTTTTCGAGGAGACATCTGAGTGGAGCAGAATGCGTTGACAGCTGGGGAATGAATTTGGCCAGGTAAGTGACCATTCCAAGGAATCTTCTCACTTCCTCCTTATTTTGAGGCCGTTCCATGTTGACTATTGCGGAGGTTTTTCTTGGGTCTGGCCTGACACCTTCCTCAGACAAAACATCTCCAACAAAAGTTAGACTCTTGACTGCGAACTCACATTTCTCTCTGTTCAATTTCAGATTGGACTGTCTTGTAAGCTCTAGAACTTGCCTCAATCGTGCGTCGTGTTCTTGACGGTTGGAACCCCACACAATTATATCATCCATCATAGTCTCTACGCCTGGTAGGTGCTCAAAGATCATGTGGATTGTTTTGTGGTACCCTTCTGGTGCCGACAGAATGCCATACGGGAGACGTAGAAAACGATATCAGCCTTCTGGAGTATTGAAGGTACACAGTTTTGAACTTGCCTCATCAAGTTTAATTTGCCAAAAACCGGATGACGCATCCAGCTTACTGAACCACTTCGCTCCAGCAAACTGAGACATGATCTCTTCTCTGGTTGGCAGTTTGTAGTGTTCGCGTTTTATGGCTCTATTGAGATCTCTCGGATCAAGACATATTCTCAATGCACCATTTTTCTTAAGCACAATGACGAGTGAACTCACCCAGTCTGTTGGTTCGTCAATTTTCTTTATGACATTTAACTTCTCCATGCGAGCTAGTTCCTCTTTGAGTTTTTCACGCAATGCAAATGGAACTTTTCTGCATGCATGTACCACTGGAGTCACCATATCATCAATGCTTATTTTGTGCTCCCCAGGCAAGCATCCCAGCCCTTCAAACACATCTTTGTAATCCTCCATGAATGAAGTTTCCTCTGTTTCAACCTGTGATGTCACTACAAACACTCTTCTCACCAGGTCAAGTTTTCACATGTACTCGGCCCCAGAATTGGCTGGACGCTTTTTTCTATGATCAGCATTTGTGTCTTTAACAGCTGTCCCTTGTGTTTCAGAGTCACCAGGCAGCTTCCTTTGACAGGGACATCCTCACATGTGTATCCTGTTACTTTCATTTTTGTTGAATGAATTTTGTTTTTGACTTTGAGGGTTTTGTAGTCATCCATTGACAACAGGTTAACTTTGTTACAGGCACCTGTATCTAATTTGAATGGAATTATTGTCTCATTTACAGTCAGTGGTACAATCCATTCAGCTTTGTCTGCCGTGTTTGTCTGAACAGAATCAACAAAGAATTCCTCTGGCTGTTCTTCAACTGCATATACTTTTTTCTTTGCAACATCAGCTTTGCAACACTTTGCAAAATGATTATTCTTCCCGCAGCTATTGCAGGTTTTTCCATAAGCAGGACAAGATCGTGGCATATGTGTCCCTCCACATCTGCCGCACTTACTTTTTGGAGTTTTCACCCTCTACTGTCTTTGTTTTGTTGACTGTTTTGTGCGCTGCTCCTCTCTTTTTTTATAGCATGCACTGCAGCATCATCTCTATGCAGTTCTTTGGCTTGTGCACGTGTTATTTCAGCAGCTCTAGACATATTTACAGCTTTCTCTAATGTCAGAGCTGGTTCACGTAGCAGTCTTTCCCTGAGACCATTATCGGGAATCCCACAGACTATTCGGTCTCTCACTAGTGAATCTCTTAAATCTCCAAAGTCACAAGTCTTACTCAGTGTGTGCAGTTCAGCAAGGTATTGATCAAAAGTCATTCCTTGTTTCTGATCAGCAGAGAAAAATTTGTATCTCTCAAATGTGACATTCTTGCTTGGCACAAAGTATTCTTCAAACTTTGTCATGAGAACAGTCAGTGTTAAATTTGCCTCGTCAAATTGAAAGCTATTATATATGTCCAGTGCATCCTCACTTATGACATGCAGAAAGATCGATGCTTTTAACTTCTCATCACCTCCACCTGCGCCACTAGCAGCATGATAGATGTTGAATCTCTGCTTGAAACGTTTCCAGTTATCAGCCAAATTACCGACGAACTGCATAGGTGATGGCGGATTTAACTTCTCCATGACGGAAAACACTCAGAGTTCTCTTACTCTGTGTCAACGATGTCTTTTCGACCTGCTTTTCGCTGCTCTGCTGCACTTGGCCCGCGTGCGTGCGTCTCTTGTGCGCTCGTCCCTCGGCCGCTCTCCGTGCAGGTCTCGCTCACCGTGGGTCAGGTCTCGCTGGCGTTTTTACACAAATTCTCCAGTGTTCGCCAGTCCCTATTTCTGACACCATGTTATGTTATTAATGTGACGGGACAAAGACTTGCTGTGGTTTCTGATCATTTATTCAGTCCGCAGACACATAGCATTCAACACTCTCCCCTAGTGCACTACATAGAACTGCCCGGTCCGTAACACAGTACCGGAACCAAAGTTGTTATAACGTAAACTTTGAAACTGCTGGTTATCTTTCTTTTCTGCTCAAGATGAGAATGTTTTGATTATTGTAGACATTTTTAGTAGATAATGTTTTTAAGTAAAATATTAAAATAGTATAGATTTCAGGAGGAAAAGTCTGAACAGAAACAGTATTTTTTGTCACATGGCCTCACATGTATCTAAATGTAAAAATTCAATACATGTAATTTATTTATTTATTTATTTTTGTCCGGACCTCTGCTTGGAAGAAAATATAGAGACCGCACCGCTTGGAACTTTAACTGAATATATATAAAAAAATAAATAATTTATTTGTATGGTTTTGTAATATCTGTGCCACATATTTCCTTATGTGTCATGGTAGATAGGACTCTTATTATAGAATTTGATTACAGAAAAACTGTTTTGAACATGGTAATGGATTAAAACATATAAGTAACAGGCTGGATGTACATTAACCTTACATCTTAACACCTCTTTTTTTTTTTAAGAAAAAAAAAGAAAAAAGCAGATCATAGGTCAAATAATTTGTCACTAGCCTAAAACAGCTTCGTAAATAGGAAGATTTCAATACATGAGGATTCTGAATGGGATTTTTTTTAGCCAGCCATTAAATGACTTGAGACTCGACTCGGACTCGTGACCAAAGACTCGAGACTTGACTCAGACTCCAGCAACAAAGACTTGTGAACATCTGTGCTCTGTAGTTTCACCAGCCTAACTGTCCTTTGTGTCTTTTCTCCGTTCATGTAGAATGGATACACTCCCCTTCATATAGCAGCAAAAAAGAATCAAATGGAAATAGCTACCACACTCCTGCAGTACGGAGCTGAGACCAACATCCAGACCAAACAGGGTGTGATGCCGCTCCATCTGGCTTCCCAAGAGGGACACAGTGAGATGGCAGCTCTGCTTCTGCAAAGAGGAGCTAATGTCAATGTACCCACAAAGGTGAATGACAAAGAAAATACTTCAAATCACTACAAATATCAAATAAAAATAAATTTAAACATTGTAAAAAAAAAATACATTTGAGGCAGAGTTTGCGAAACTGCATTAAGCATTTTATTTCAATTTTTTATTCAATATGCTGTCATATTGTAAAATTAGCTATCTGGTCCTTTGTGTTTCCATACTTCGAAACATTATCACAATAAAGTAAATGACATTTGAAATAAGACAAAATACAAAATCAAATAACCATTGAATCCAATGGAATAATTTACATTACAGAAGAGCAAAAAAAAAAAAAAAAATGAAATAGCAATGGGACAAAGCAATGCAATAATTGGGTTTTTAAATGGTTTTATATACTCTGTGGTCATGTAAAACTGTGATTATACATGACAAAAGAAAATGAAAAAACAGGTAAGCCATTTTGTACCTATTAAGAGCCAATCCTCCATTTAATCTGACCTCTTGATGGATGTGTATTGTGCATGACTTTCTGTTCACTTATAAGCCCTATATTTGCTTGAGAATAGCCAAGGCCCAGACTATTATTATGCTCTTCATTTCAGATTTCTTTTTTATGATGATGAACTCCAGCTCTGTTGTGTAAAGGTCTCTGGTTTGATTGGTTCATTTATTTATTCATTATTTTTAA
>NW_015666538.1:69574-91443 GCF_001515625.1 Sinocyclocheilus rhinocerous
TATATATATATATATATATTTTTTTTTTATGTTTTCTCAGAGTAGACTTACATCCCTTCATCTTGCTGCCCAAGAAGACAAAGTAGGTGTTGGTGAGATTTTAGTTAAGCATGGTGCCAACGTTGACCAACAAACAAAAGTAAGAAGAGTATTATAATTTCACAAAGTAAGATATTTTCCCCAATAAATATCACCAATTCTGACAATATGATCTCTATTTCAGTTGGGATACACAACGCTTATCGTTGCCTGTCACTATGGAAATGCTAAGATGGTTAATTTTCTGTTGAAGAGTGGGGCAAGTGTCAATGCTAAAACAAAGGTATTTCTTAATCTATTAATTTTTAATATTAATATAAAGAACATTTTTATATTTAAATGAATAAAAAATACTCAAACTATTTAACTACAGTATAAATTGATTTCCACATACAAAATGAGTGTAATATATATTAATTAGACAAAAGATAGCAATGTGTTAAAGGCATATTGTGAAATATAACATTTGCTTTCTTTTCAGAATGGTTACACACCTCTACACCAGGCTGCACAACAAGGAAACACACACATCATTAACGTCTTGCTCCAGCATGGAGCCAAACCCAATGCCATCACTGTGGTGAGTAAATACATACACATGCAAACATACAAACACATACTCCATTTAAACATTTTCTTCAATAAAATCAGCATAAAATGGATCCTATTGACTTTTTTAATACATGTTCCCCTGAAAAAAAGAAAAAAGTTTCAAAGAGGGGAAAAAACAGCAATTTTCTAATCTCATTGTTGCTATTATGTCATTTACTGTGTAGAATGGAAACACCGCTCTTGCCATCGCACGTCGCCTTGGTTACATTTCTGTGGTTGACACTCTGAGAGTAGTCACAGAGGAAATTATCACTACAACAACAGTAAGTTTACCCAAGGATATGCATTTATAAGACGTTCATAGAAATATATGCATTGTGGATTTTAACTAGATTAACAATAACAACAAAAAACACATTTGTTTCTATGTAGACAGTGACAGAGAAACACAAGCTAAATGTGCCAGAGACCATGACAGAAGTCCTTGATGTGTCTGACGTAGAGGGTGAGTGTGACTAACAATTATTTTATTCCCTTATTATTTTATTTAACTGCTTTATTTAATCAATCAGTAAGTCAGTCACTCAATCCCAGAATATTTCCTCAAGTATATTGGCAAATCTGAAGTTCACTTGCAATCTCATGACAAAATTTCAGTTGTGTGTATTCTGTTGTGATTGGGTTTCTAATGTGTATTAACGTGGAATTTTCTGTAGTTCCAAGACAGGTAGATGATGGGGCTATGACGGATGACTTTATTGATTTTGAAGGTATAGAGTGACAGAGCATGGATTGGTGTGGTGTAATAGCTCAACCTTTATAAATTATCTTGCAGGTTTTAAATATATTAATAATAGTTGTATATGCAAGAAGTGTGTGTGGCATGATGGAATTGGCTACCTTTAAATATAGATTACTAAATGACTGTCTAACCTTTGTGGTGGTTAATGATTTTTCAGGAAACATAATGATATATATTAAATGCATTGTTTTATTTTTGCTGTCATATATTGGAACTGTAATGTAGAGCTGCACGATTAATCAAATGCGATTGTCATTCACATTTTGTTAAAAAAGCGGTTCTGTAATCAGCAGGAAATCATCATCACGTGCTTTCAGATGGAGCAGAATTTACTACACATAGCCGTAGTTCACTGACAAGTTACGCAAAAAAATCGCGACGATTATTAATTCGAAGAAATCTTTCGCGATAATGACAGCTGTTTGCATAGCTTCTCAGTGCACTACGGCTGTGAAGTAAATGCTGCTCCATCTGAAAGCATGTGAAAATACCACATTTAATAACACATTTTTACTCCAAACTCACTTCATAATGTCAGTCAGCGCCCTCTGGCCTTTGTATGGAGATTTACTGCTGATCACAGAACCGTGCTTCACTGAAAGATACGCATGACTATCGCAGCTTCTGTCGAATCGCGATCTCGATTCCATTTCGATTTATCGTGCAGCCCTACTGTAGTGCAGCCAGTGAGTTAATAAGCAGAATACTAAACATTGGTGTATTTTTATAAGTTGAAAATAATGGCTGAAAATGTGGTTCTAATTATCTCGTCTTTGAAAAGGTACAAGAATTCCCAGTTGGAAGTTAATGTGTAAATGTTAAGTTACAATGTGTAAAAAATTTTAAAATGTGTACATACGACAAAAGTGTGTTAAGGCATGGCTGGAGATTTTTTGGCATTAGATTTATGAATATCAGCTTTTAGTTTGTCACATCCTGGCAAAACGTCTCAGGTTACTTATGTAACCATGGTTCCCTGAGTAGGGAACGAGAGACTGCGTCCTCTAGGGGTCGCTATGGGGAACACCTCGTCGTGACCCGTGTCTGAAGCATACATTGAAAAAAACACCAACAACACGTTGGCCGACGACAGCCCATGACGTCACTACCGGTGCGACTATAGTATAAATAAGCGCCGGGAGCACACATCATTCACTTCTTCATCTGAAGCTTGCGTCCGCAGCATGGCAAGAAACCTAGAGGACGCAGTGTCTCGTTCCCTACTCAGGGAACCATGGTTACATAAGTAACATAAGTAACCTGAGACGTTCCCTTTCAAGGGAACTTCGAACTGCGTCCTCTAGGGGTCGCTATGGGGAACGGTATACCCACGCCGCCATGCTGAGGGGAGTGCAGGCCAGAACCATGGCGAGCACTAAGTACCAACTTTACCATTTCCATGGTGAGTTGCCCCTGGGACGTCAGACGGCTGTCCGTGACTTTATCCCCTACGGCCAAAGGCCTAGGCTACATACCAAACTTATGTATCGGTATCGGTATCGGTATCGGTGCATCCCTAATATATATATATATATATAAAATGGATCATACTCACCCACCATGGTTCCCTCGCCGGAACCCCGCTCAAAAGGCGATTCCAGAGAAGCCTCTAGTCCGGACCATGAAAGATAACGCTCATCAAGATGACCCCGCGGCGCCACTTTCTTGGCCCGCTTCCAGCTCATCATACGCAGGGCAGGAGGATTGGGAAGGCTCAGCCTCAGCTTTCCTCGCAATCAGAGATTGTGGGTCACATTCAGCAAACAGATAGTAACTCACTGTACTTTTTATATATATTTCAACAAATGACAAGCAAAATCAAATCCCTAGGAGCTTGTGAACAGTTTTGAAGCATTTTAAAATGCTGGTTTAATGTACTAAGACACTGCTAAAAGACATGCAGATGAGCCAGAATATTAACGCGACATGTTTAAACGTAAATAGTTTCCCTCTCTTTAGAAAACTGTAATATAGAAAGCGCTTATGGATTAAGACATTGATATTTAAAGTTCATATTTTGTGCTCATCTGTTTTTCTGCACATATTATGCTTTATTAATAAGATATGTCACGTGTGTACTGTCTCGGTGCATTAAGCGTGTTCTTTAACGTGTAAATAAACGCATTTCGTTCATATTTTGAGCTTGTATGCATATCTGCACATAGTATATGCTTTACAATTTTGTCTTTATTACTGTCTTGGTCCACTTAAGCTAGAAAGTCCCCTGTTCAAGTTCTGCTAATCCACAAGCCTAGTGAGAGTCATGCTCGCAAAGAAGGTAATTATTAAACCAACAAAATCAAAACTTTCAAAAAACACACAGCAATGTGATTCTTTTATTGAATGAGAGTCAATGGGTTTAATCAGTGACATTAACAGATTTACTATTCAGTGTCTTCTCTGCAACCTCCTTCCCTAGGTGTTTTTACACATAGAAAAGGCGAAAAAAACATATTGCATTGTCCAGTTTTCTCTCAGAACGATGATCTGAGTTCCTGTTGCAATTCTCGATGCAGCATGAATGACATACACTGGTGACATTTTTCACAATCACGACAAACAATCAAATACTGCCCTAAACTCAATAGCGGAAAGGCAGCGCTATCCTGCAAGTATGGCGGACAAACAAAGCAGTTTCCCAGAACTCAACGTGGCGTTACGTCACATTCTCATTCTTTATAAGCGACATGGGATTCTATTTTAGGAACGGTTTTTATTTTCTGCGACGTCGCGGCAGGAACAACATACAAAATATGACAGTGATAATCTCAGATAATGATTATGTGCTTTATTCAATATTATTTTGCATTATCTTTATAGCCATAGTGAAAGCAACAATAGATATTCGGGGATTTGTTGTGTCGCACCGCATCCAAGACAGCATCACTGATTATAACTAGTTCTTGTATTTTATTGTGTCGCGCCGCGCCGCTCGTGTCCGATGTAGACACGATGCAAGTTAATGTAGCTTTCTGATGCTGCGTTTGAATTTTCATGCCACATTATTTGAAATTAGTGTGGGCCAAACTTTTTTTCTCTCACGGGCCGGATGTGGCCCGCGGGCCGCCTATTGAGGAACCCTGGGCTAGAGACACTGCCCCTGCTGGCCATACTGTGGCAGAGCAGCTTTTAGCTTACCCTTGACTTTAATGCCCTAGGACTGCTTCAGTCTAGATTGCTGTTGTACCAAATCATAGAGGCTTTGTTGATATATGCAATCTTTAACAAATGTAAACTGAAACATTGAAGAATCTGTCAAATAAAGGTTGTGTGCATTTATGTGTGTATATATGTGCTTCCAGGTTTTTTTCTCTCAAGGTCTCTCTAAAGTGATTAGTTTATTATAAAAAATTATTTTAATTTGTTTGTAGATATATGTAATTACAGTAACAACATTATCTGTCTGTCACCAGGTGATGACACCATGACTGGTGATGGTGGAGAATATTTGAGAGCAGAGGATTTGAGAGAGTTAGGAGATGACTCTCTACCTGGGCAGTACCTGGATGGCATGAACTACTTGCGCTTCAGTTTAGAAGGAGGCCAATCAGACAGGTATGTTAGTTTTGATACTTAATTAAATACAAGTTGATAAATACGGTTATACTTGTTTTCTAAAACCTGCTAATTTATTTGTAACTCACTTATTCTTCTTTCTGCTAATGCTGACATAGTCGCTTACAAAGGTATGTGAGGAACTCTGCACTCTCTACATATCAGTGTGTCTTAAAGATGATCCACTATTTTTGTTCGAATACAGTGTATTTTGAGAGCTAGTTGCTACTGGATGGATGTATTTTTATCAGTAATGATACTTTGATACGATGGCTTTGACACAGTCTGTATTCTATAGACCAGTTTGGAGTAGACGTCACAGTTACGTCACATGCAGCTGCGCATGCATTGTGGTGGCAGAAAAACACTGGGAACAAGTGGAGGGAAACGGGTAAAATCCATGGAATAAGAGAAAAAAGTTATTGTTGTGCCTTTGGATGTCAGAATCGGAATACAAATAATTTTTATAGAATACTGTCATCAAAGACACCATTTGAAGCTAAACGCAGACATTTAAATGGACAGACTATGGATGAAACCTGCTATGATTACCCTACTTTTAAAGCATAAATTTGATTTAAACAATAGCTCTACATAATATTCACATATGCAGTTCATAGGGAAAATATTGTATTAGTCCTATTACAGCATGAAATACTATTAAATCTATAACATTTACCTATTTTATCTCACAATTCTTTTTTTTTCCTCACAAATGCAAGTTTATAGCTCCTATTTCGGACTTTATAACTCAATTTAACTCAACAATTGCAATTTTGTCAATTCTGAGGGGGAAAAAAGCAAGAAGTGTGGGATTTAAACTCATGATTCTGAGCCGAGGGGAAAAGAGAGAATGACGAGTTGATTTTTTCTTATCAGAATTGTGAAATATAATCTTGGAATTGCGAGAAAAAAAGTCAAAATTTTGAAATACAAACTCAAATTTACCTTTTTCATTATTTTATTCCATGGCTTCCATAGACTGCTACTTTAAAACGTCTCAGGTTACTTATGTAACCATGGTTCCCTGAGTAGGGAACGAGACACTGCGTCCTCTAGGGGTCACTATGGGGAACGCCTCGTCGTGACCCGTGTCTGAAGCATACATTGAAAAAACACCAACAACACGTTGGCCGGCGACAGCCCATGACATCACTACCGGTGCGACTATAGTATAAATAAGCGCCGGGAGCTACACATCATTCACTTCTTCGTCTGAAGACAGAGGACCTACCTTAGAGAGGACAGAAACACACAGGTCCCGGAAAAACACTGCAAAGAAATCTCACAGAAGGATTATACACACATAACCACCAGCACATTAAATACATATATATATACACATATACAGGGTTTGAAATTAACACCCGCCAACCTGCGAAATGCGGGTAAAAATCAGCTGTGGCGGGTAACGCTGTCAAATCACTAGCCAATTTGTCTCTACAGGGGAATTATAGGGGAATTACTTATAGGGGAATTACTGTAGGAAGGGGAAGAAAAGGGCAGATGTGAAACCCCCGAAGGAAATGAGTAGATACTCAAGTATCACTCTGATCTGTGCTCTTCGCCCAAACAAATAACTCATAGATCGTGTGTGTCATCAGATGTTAATCAACGACAACACGGATGCACACATCCTCTAAACGTTCTGCGAGTGCTCCATTTTCTGCCACCAGATAGACTCCGCCCACAAAAAAAGTCATCACTGTTTGCAAACACCAAATTGGTCTATAAAGTGCTATATAAATAAAGGTAACGATGACAACCTATTGATTGGTGTTGTGTATACTGTATGTTTTTCTTTAGTTTGGATAGGTCCTACACACCCACTTACCAAAGACACTTCCCTGTAAAACATTATGGGATGATGGAGGATATGATATATAGTAACCAGGTAAAGTTGAGGATTTTTTTTTTAGTAGTATTTATTTATTATTATTATTGTTATTATTATTATTATTATTATTATTATTGTAAAATAATGTTTTATATGATGGCTTTTATTTGTGATACCAAGTGGTGGCCTTATAGAATTGATATGATTAATGAACAGATTAGTAAACCTTTTCTTTTTAAATAAATATACAGGTTTTTACAGATTCTGGCTTCTTGAATTCTGCATTTCAAGTCTGCATTAGTAGATAAAACCCCAGTTTTAACAAAGATGCCTATATTCACTCCAGGTGTCTTCTCTTGCAAGAGAAAATGAAAAGGAATCATATAGCTGGGAAATGGAAAACTTGGACAACATAGCACTGTCCTCAAGTCCTGCTCATTCCAGGTATGGAAAACAACTGCATGCTCTCTATCAAACACACTCTTACTCACACATACGAATACTGAAACTCTTTGTATTAACGGTCAACATGGAATCAAAATGGACTCTTATTTATTTATCTTATTTATATGTTACTGGTCTTATTGGTATTGCCTTGGTATTATTATTATTTATTTATTTTTAAATATGCATATATATTCTACACACATTTTTAACAACCAGAAACTTGTAGAATGGTGGCCTTGAAAATGCAAAGTTACTATATCATTTCTCACTTACTGTAAGTTCACTCATTCACTTTCTCAGAACTTTCTCAAACATTCTCTCTTTCTGACTTTTTCTCTCTGATGGATGGTATTTTTGGTCTTCAGCCGTTGTTCTCCATGTCATGACCATGACAATAGCAGGTGACTGCAACGTGTCATTTGACCTCAGAGCACAAGGATCACTTAATCTGCCATCTTCTTGCTATGCCTCTTGGAATATTACAATTTGTATACCCTAAAGATGCCAAAAGGCACTGCAAGTTTGAAGTCATCTGAATGTTATTTGTCATTTCACAAACATGTATTTAAGACTAACACAGTATTTGTCTGTTTCTCATTAATTTTTTGAATCATGGATTTTGTGGCAGACAAAACTTATACAGTATAATGTGATATTACACCATTACTGTAACATGTTACCGTAACATAACATACTTTTAAGATATTATTATTATTATTATTATTATTATCATCATCATCATCATCATCCAGGCATTAGTTGTTTATACCATTGCTATGAAGCCAGACTTAGCATAGAACAAGAAAAGAACAAATTATACAACAAAAAATAGAATACAATAAGACAAATGATTAATTGAAATTTAAATGTATCAAAGATACGTACATACAATACAAATTGAGCCATAAATAAAAATAAAGCATTTTCTTTGAAAGAACAATAGTAGATTATGCATTTTGTTTCAGGAACAAAAAATGGTCAATGATTGTTTGTTTTGTGCTGACCTGCATTCTGTGAGGGTTGAGTTTAAGGAATAAGAAAACTTGTGTTGGTGTACAAAGATCCAGGTTAACTACTGAAAGTCAATAAAGTGCATTACCATAAACAGCAGATAGTGATTGCATAAGAATTTTTATTATATATACATCAACAGAAGTTTCATATACATAAACATGGACATTTTTGTTTGCTGTGCATGTTGTGTCTCTAGGATTGTATATCCAAATCACATTTCCAGACAGGTGTTGTGTGTGTTTGCATGAAAATCAAACACTGATATATGTTGTTTTGATAATGTTTTTGCATTTGAATATCCAACTGGATCTCATAGGTATTTATATGTATTTTACCTTGTGTGGTTCTACATACATTTACTTACGTTTGCATAGACAATAAAATGTACAATATTACCGTATTGATTGCATCTGAAACATTGCTTATTTACACATGAAAAACTGTATAGGCATACACATTTACAAACCATTATTTATGAATATTGAATTAATGGAATTAATTGGTTGATACTATTGTATTTATGATGATGGAGGTTATGATTTCAATTGCGTTTGTTTAATGCAGTTGCTCATTTAATTTCTCCATTGAACTCGATTCAAATTAAATTTTAATCAAGCCGTCACTTTAAAACCTAAAAATGAATAACATTTTTGGAATTGTTTAACCATTACTTACATATGGTTGCTGTAGGATACAAAATAAGTGTCAATACGCTGTGAAAAGCGTGAAATGCACCAAAAGCCAAACATAACCTGATCAAATTCAAGCTTTTATTTTTAAGAAAATTACATTTTTCTGTTTTGTTACATTTTATACATTATTTTATACACTCTGTAACAGTGGTTTCCATTGATGTATGGTTTGTTAGGATAGGACAATATTTGGCCGAGATTTAAAAACAACTATTTGAAAATTTGAAAAAATCAAAATACTGAGAAAAACAAAAGTTGTCCAAATGAAGTTCTTGGCAATGCATATTACTAATCAAAATTTGAGTTTTAATATATTTACAGTAGGACATTTACAAAATATCTTTATGGAACATGATCTTTACTTAATATCCTAATGATTTTTGGCATGAAAGAAAAATCAATAATTTTGACCCATACAATGTTTTTTTGGCTATTGCTACAAATATACCCCAGCAACTTAAGACTGGTTTTATGGTCCAGGGTCACATTTCAGTATCTATCCAAACATACAAAAAAATATTTTGTACAAGTAAATGTTATGTGCTAATAAATACTTGTAAACAATGAGACCAGGCTGGAATATCATGATCATCTTTCGAAGTGACTTGTGATTTCATGACATGCATATGGTTTCCATCAAGTGCTTCTTTATTAAATGTTACTAAACTCTTACTTCATCTGAATATATGATGCCTTTTTAAAATTCATTTTAACATTGTACGTCCTCAATGCAGTTTCTTAGTAAGCTTCATGGTGGATGCCCGTGGAGGTGCCATGCGTGGATGCCGCCACAATGGTCTACGACTGATCATTCCACCGCGGAAATGCAGTGCCCCTACTCGAGTCACCTGTAGACTGGTGAAAAGGCACCGACTGGCAACCATGCCCCCCATGGTAGAGGGTGACGGTCTAGCTAGCAGGCTGATTGAGGTTGGACCCTCTGGAGCTCAGTTCCTTGGGTAAGCATGAGTTTGTTCGTGGATCAGAGTGTTGGATAGTAAAATCCAGACACAAGATTATGTGTATGATTGTAGTTCCTCATTGCTATTTAAACTCTGAATATTATCTTTTTTCATATTGATTATTTAAATGATCAGAATATGAGATGCTGACTTTTAATCAATACTCAAAGTAGTCTGGTGCACTGGGCTACACTGGAACAATTCTTGCACACCAGTAAACCTGTACTTTCTGTCCAAAATAATTATTTTAGATCTGAAGGGACCATCTAATCTACATATTAAACCACCCATCACACTTTGCTTGTTTTTAAGTGACATTTAGGGGTGGGTAATAGACTAAAGTACATTGAAAATGGTATTTCAGCAAACGTGATAAAATCTTTACTTCCAATTATACCCCACAAATTGATTGATATATATTTAAACCATGCACTTTTAATTTAAACCCATGACTGTTTCCCTCAAGCATATCTTTTTGTGATAATGTTCTGAAGTTGATGTGCTTTTTTCCCTTTTAGCTTTCATGTATATAATTCCACTTTTACTTAATACTGAAACATACTTAGAATTGCAGTGGATGCATTTTACTGTTGCTAGGAAAAATAGGGAAAACTACTGTAGTAGATCTAGACTTGTGGTGCTGGGGTGGAGGAGGGATAAAGACATGCAGTATTGAGTTAGACCAGGTTGGGGTGGAAATAAATAAGGTTGCGTAGAAAGGAAAAATTGGTTTGATAGATTTGACTGTGTTGCCAGCTTGGAAGACCCAGTCAGCTACCCAGGAGAGTTTCATGACTGAACTATGCATTAGTTTTAATTCCAAATTAGATAAAAGGGTGTTTACAGTGTAAAATAACAATAAACTGTAAATAATTATTATTAGTAGTATATGTAATAAGACTAATAATATGCAAAGGTAGCATTTTTCCACTTTTAACACTGCTTTAATGGAATATTGTACAGTGTTGTCATGGACTTCTTTGCTGCTTTTATTAATCACCTCCTATCAAAATGGCTGATGTTGCCCCTGCTTTTCTGTATTAAGGTGGTTGTAACACCTTAATTTTTGTTTATTATTATTTTATTATTTATTTATTTTGCTAAATGGCTTGCAGTGAAATTTGTTGTACTAGCGAAAATTAATCCTTCTTAAATTGCGCCATGATTGATTTTTATATGTTTTTCCCTTGCTGACTAACAATTGATGTATGAAAATCTGCATAAAGTATAGTGCAAGTACAGGGCTGTGTCTAAAATTGCCCCACATCCTTTTATAGAGCCTTAACAAGACATATTCCACAGAAGTCACTATGCTTCCTAATAAACTGTAAGAGATGTCAGGATGAGGGCTTTTGTTCATTAGGCTGGCCACACACTTGAAGATTTTAAGGCTGATTGTAAGCCCGATTTGCACCTCTAAATGATCGAAAAAATGTTGAAAAAATACTCTATTGTGTGGTGTCATCGTTCCTACAATCAACAAGTGTGTGGAATGTAAGAATGTAGAACCTGACTCAATATGAGGTGCCTAACATGCACCAGGGGGACACAACCTGTTGTAACCACAACGTTGCAGTCGTTGAATCCTGGACATGTGTTACTCTCCAGCAGCCTGTGGCAGTCGAATTAGGCAGAAGCTAATGAGGCCTAGTACTCATTATGCATGCCTTTCAGTCAGCCCGTGTAGGTGCTCCATATGTAGTCATTCCCTATTGGTAATCCCATATGATGTATTGTCCATTGTATGGATTCCCTGATGGTAAAGCCATTTCTTCCCATAGTTAGAGCTTTGACTCTGACACCAGTCACTGCATTTGTAGTAGTTCCTCCCTTTTCAGGTAGGACCTACCTTAGGGACAATCCATGTGTGGTACTTTCCCAGGGGATAAGTCCATGTGATGTATTCTCCACATATTAACTTCACTTTGGGCAAGATGTGGTCTCCGTAGCTTTCCTTCTCCCATTTGGGAGGAAGAGCACTTCCCTAATACTCTGTTCTGCAGACAACTGTCGGAAAAAAGAAGAACAGAAAAGATCAAAAGTCCGGCTGAAGCGACCTATTACCATTGTAAGTACTTTTCTTTCAGGCCTGGTGTAGTACAAAGGACTACACAGCTTACGTGGGGCATTGGGAATGTTACGATGCAGCCGAGTGCACTTGTTACCCAGCACACAGTAGATTACCAAAACCTGCTCACCTTGAACCTTGTAACTCAGTGGTTGTGGCACTTTCCATGGGGACTCCTAATGTCAGTAGTTTAACACTACAACAGTTTCTTGGTTACTATTTTAACCTCCATTCCCTGATGGAGGGAATGAGATGTTGTGTTCCTCCTGCCATAACACAACATAACAACAATCAGGAAATGGAGGTTACAATAATAAACAAGGCCATTTTCATTTTGGGTGGAATATCTCTGTAAGGCATCATTGCGAGGAACATGAGTGAGAAAAGTGTCATTCAAAATGCACGATTGAACTGTTGTTTGTCCAAAACGTGTAACATGGTGGAACCGACAGAGCAGAATCTCAAGGACAACGAGGAGAAGCCTTTCTTTTGGGGGGCACAACTGTTGATATGCTTTTACTATACATCAATGGTCCAAAACCATTCTTCAATTTAACCATTCTGAAAATGAGAGAACGTACAGTCTGACTGGATATAAGGGGCCCATCATGCATCATAGGGGCAGGGGTAATTGTTGTAATTAGAGGAACCATTATTGTGATCAAGTAGGCAATGTTGCCTGCTTTTACTTGCAGTCATACAAACTTGAGAAGGCCATCATGTTCAAGTGTCCATAAATTCCATAAGACTGCAGAGTTGTCATGAATCCGGTCCATGAACTTCCGTCTGCTAGCCATCAGAGGTCACCCTTTCCATTTTCATTGACTCTCGCACTACACACTGTTGCATATCACCCCGGACTACATATCCCATCATTCATTGCACTGATTGCACACAGCACTGATTGCACACAGCTGTTTCATATCACTCACTCACTATATAACACTCACTCAAACAACCATTCTCTGCCGAGTATTGCTTAGGACATTGGCCAGGTATGGACACGACAAGAATTTTATTAGCCCTTAAACAGGGTCCACGGTCATTGGAGAACCATATTCGAGAGTTTTTAGCAATCGCTCACTATTCTGATTTACCAGAATGTTTAATGATAGAGTTTTTCTGCGATGGCATAAATCAATCTCTTCGGTCTAAACTTAGACACGAGGGTCCACGTTCATCACTCGCTCAGTTAATGGATTGTGCCTTGTTGACTGTTGGATCTTTGTTTACTGTGGGTGTCGCGGAGGAAGAACGCGACACAGTGTCTGTGACTGAAGTGGCGGCTGTACCAGAGCACGCTCACAAAATGGCGGCGACAGCGGAGCCTGATCGCAAAATGGCAGACACAACAGCGCCCCGTTATGTCACAGCTGGACCTACGCTAGCCCTAGGACTATTCTTGTGTCTTGCCCGCCATATACCTGTTTGCCACCGTTTGACCCTGCCTGTGTTTCTGACCTCCTCTCATGTTAATAAAGCTTGCATATGGATCCGCACGTCTCACGTCTTGTCAGCCCCGTTACAAGAGTGTCCCATCTGTCCATTTAGGTTTCAGAAGTGTTCTCTCAAGTGCCCCCTTGAGATTATGCATGCCATTTGGGACAGGGTTATAGATTCCTTTACCATTGTCCTAAACTAGGAAATAATTACAATAGTAGTTGCTGATTACATTTATATCACCAACAAAATAATAATAATAAGAATATAATAAGAAGAAAATACTAGCATTTGACAATTAATGAGGCAGTGTCAAAATAATCACGTATTACATAATTTTTTTTTAAAAGGTAATGTACTCTTACTAGTTATTAAATACAAAGAGGAATTTAAAATGTGACTTTTTTTTGTCAGAAAAAATAAAATTCTATTCTAAATGGAAATGGATCTACAAAGCAAACTCGACAATATGCCACCTATGCTCTCTTTTCTCACTGCTGCTATTGGATGACAGTAAGCTCCACCTCCCTACTGCCCCGCCCCCTCTGAATGAGGGTGAGAGTTTGGTTAGCCACATTCTGCAACTGGGCCCACCAGGGACAAAATTTCTGGGGTAGGAGTGACACATAAAACAACCAATGGATGCCAGTCCCACTCCCTACTTTCTCCTTTCACACGATCTTCCTTTTTAATTGTGTTGTATTTGGTTGTATTTTGCTTTTATTGTAAAGTGGCTCTGTATAGTAGTGTATGTTACCATAGGTGCACCCTAGTGTCATTTTTATTTTATTTTTTAATTACTCATGATTGTTTCCAAACTTGTTGAAACTGATCAACAAATTATGTATATACTTGTGTACTTCACCATCAAAATTTCACAAGTTTGGGAAATTCATGACCAAAAAAACATTCCCTAGTCATACTATTTGTAGTGATTTGTCATACTATTTGTAGTGAAGTGTGTTGTTCTACGTCATCTATATGTGCTTCCTTTTGCTCCTTTAAATGAATGTTTGTACGCAGCTTTTTGTGCTCATCTTTTTTTCTTTTCTTTTTTTGCCATTTGCTGAGTTATTTTTGTTGCAGCATGAGTTTCAGTTGTGTGCATTTTTAGGTATAAACATAACATGAATATTGTTATATATATATGGCAGCTATGTTATAGTATGTTTGTACATTCTAATGAAATAAAACAATAAAAAGACAATATAATACACATTATTTATGTATAGTCTACATGATATAGACTTTATTGGATCCAGTTGTTGCTGATCTTTGCAGTTACCATTACTGAACAAGAGAAAAGTAAATATAATAGGAAATTTATCATTCCCATTTCTGTATATTATTAGGCCAATTTCATTATATTAAAACAGCAAGCCTCTCAAGGCCATTTGTTACAGTGACTTCAGAGCAAAATTTATTAGCCTAACTGTAGATGATTTAGTAAATATATAGACTTTGTACATAAGTATTTAATTCAAAACACATAAACACACATTTACACATGTTTTTATGAATAACATTCTTTAACTTCCTGATGGGCGTTAGGCCGGTGATTGTGGAGATCCCTCACTTTGCGGCTCTAAGAGGAAAAGAGAGGGAGCTGGTGATCTTACGCAGTGAAACGGGAGAGAGTTGGAAAGAGCATCATTGTGAGTACACAGAAGAAGAGCTCAACCAGATCCTCAACGGCATGAATGAGGGTGAGAAAAAACAAACAAACACATAATCAACATATAAGCATAAAATGAATATGACCAATACAAATGATAACCTTCCTTTTTTCTAACATAGGGTCACGCAGGTCTAAACAATTTCCATTTTCACTCATTTGAATGGTCCCTTTCTCATTGGCTGCCCTATACATTGTTTACATCTTCATTTTTTTTAGGACTGGACCCACCAGAAGAGTTGGAGAGAAAGCGAATCTGTCGCATTATCACTCGGGATTTTCCACAGTATTTTGCTGTGGTGTCACGAATTAAGCAGGACAGTAATCTCATTGGTCCAGAAGGTGGAATTCTGAGTAGCACAGTGGTCCCTCAAGTACAGGCTGTCTTCCCAGAGGGAGCTCTCACTAAACGCATCCGTGTTGGCCTGCAGGTAGCATGGAGATTAAATAAAACATATTACAATGTAGAACCATAGTGCACACAGCTGTATTTTAGTTTAGTTATCGATTTTATTTTATTTATCAGTTGCTGCTGTTCATTTTTCTATAACATTATAATAATGTTAAAGTTATAATAATGTTATAACAGTCATCTTTTTTTCTATCCATTTAATGTCACAATATTTTGTTTGATTTCTACTAGTTTTCAGAGTTTAAGCTTGGTTTTAATAATCAGTAATTAAATTTATAGTAGAAATAGTACAATGTACTTTCAGTGTGCCACTCTCTTTTTGTTTTTACTTAAAAGTTTAAGACAAAAGTTACAAGTTGTCAAATTTACATAATAGTTATTTTTAAATGACATTTTAGTGCTATATTATGTAACTGAGCTGATGAGCTATCACAGGCATTCTGTTGGTAACAGTTGCAATATTTAAACACATTTTGAACAGATGACAATGAGATACAATGTGTTACTTTAAATTATTAATTTGCTCTGAACCTATCATTGTGATAGTTGTATTCATTATTGCCTTTGCTTTTTGGCCAGGCTCAACCAATGTGTGTTGATGTAGTAAGGAAGAATTTGGGTAATAAAGCCACATTCAGCCCTATAGTCACTCTGGAACCGCGGAGGAGGAAATTCCATAAACCCATAACCATGACCATCCCTGTCCCGAAGAGCTCCACTGACCCAATCCTTGGCGGCTTTGGAGGTGGAGATACTCCTACATTACGTTTGCTATGCAGCATCACAGGTGAGAAAGTACACAGGAATATACAGAAACAAAACAAAATGCTTTTCATTCTATAGGTTGCACAATATGCATTAAAAGCGTATTAATCCTTAATCAATATGCAGAGACAACTACACAGGAAGTAAGCCATTCATAGGTTAAGTATAACAATGTAGCACTACAACCAGTGGCATGGGTTAAGTCATTTAGGACATTGTGTAGAGCCTAGAATAATCTACTTGTACTGAGCATGATGATGCACTTCTGATTTGAAATTAAAAAGACTTACCAATTTCTGGTTATATAATAAAAAAAAGTGACGTGACATGTGGCAAAGTATGGTTACCCATACTAGGAATTAGTGCTCTGCATTTAACCCATCCTAAGTGCACACACACAGCAGTGAACACATACACACCGTGAACACACACCCGGAGCAGTGGGCAGCCATTTATGCTGCGGCGCCCGGGGAGCAGTTGGGGGTTTGGTGCCTTGCTCAAGGGCACCTCAGTCGTGGTATTGAAGGTGGAAGAGAGCGCTGTACATTCACTCCCCCCACCTACAATTCCTGCCAGACCTGAGACTCGAACTCGCAACCTATGGGTTACGAGTCCGACTCTCTAACCATTAGGCCACAACTTCCTATTATATGTCTAGAATGTGCAGTTGTTGTTGTAGTTCCTGAATCTACACTTAAAATTACTGTTTGGAAGATGATTGTACAGTCTGTACAGTTTACAGAGGGGAAGACGACTTAAAAAAATTGCATGATATAAAAATAAATATAAGAAGACAAACCAGAGACCAACAAAACAAAGATCAAGAAAACCATTAAAAATCTTTTGAAAATACCAAAAATATTGTTGCTAAATTTAAAAACATGTTTGAATTTTGAAACCAAAGATGATTTTTGCATGTTTAGGTGGGACCACTCCTGCTCAATGGGAGGATATCACTGGGACTACACCATTAACATTCACCAATGACTGTGTGTCTTTCACCACAAACGTGTCTGCCAGGTATTTTTTCAATAAGCATTGCCTGGTGGAGCACTACTCAATATATGTTAAAATTCATGTACACTATTTTGTCTTTTTGATTGGAAAAGACGCAACAAGTTTATTCTTTGATTTTGAATGACAAATGTTCCTGTTCTAACTGCCAATCCTCATTGAAGCCCACATACAAACAATAAATGAATTAATGAATAAATAAATTAATTAATTAAAATAAGCACTAATATATCCCATATTTTCTTCATCAGATTCTGGCTTTTAGACTGCAGGCAGGTGCAGGAGTCGGTGAACTTCGCCACTCAGGTGTATCATGAGATCATCTGTGTACCTTACATGGCCAAATTCGTCATCTTTGCCAAAACACATGACCCTATTGAGGCTCGATTGCGCTGTTTCTGTATGACTGGTGATAAAATGGACAAAACTTTGGAGCAGCAAGAGCACTTCACAGAAGTGGCACGTAGCCGAGATGTGGAGGTGAGTCATAGGTATTGCTACACTGGATTCTTGTTAATATGCTTCAGTGCAGTCCAGTCAGATATTTCTGTCTAAAACCGTGGTTCCCAACCAGTTGTCCTTGAATGGTAATTGATTTGGAGTTTATTTCAATGAAGTGATTTCAATTATACACACCTTTTAAACGCGTTATTATTGTAAAAAATGTGACTGGTTTATGTGATCGACAAGCTGAGAGACCACATCAAAGGAAGGAGGAAGTTATTATCAGAAAAGAAGTAATTATCAGCTGGTTCCAATCATTTGGAGCATTCCAAGAAACTACATATGAAAAGTTTTTATATAAAGCCTTATTGGGCTGTTTGCAGTGATTTTTACCACATATAAAAAGTTGTTCCTAATAAAAAGAATACCATGAATACTTGCATTAATTGATCTAACTAATTGAAATTGTTGTTCGGAATAGGAATTCTACATAGTTTGTGTGTTCCACATGCTGTGTTAGCTGTAAAAATTAAGTGTAAAGTGTTGTAAAGTGTAGCAACTTGGCGCAACTTGACAGAATAGACTGCCTGTTTTTACACTTACGGGTTTACAGCAGCTTCAGGCATGTCTCATATTTGTAAGGGAGCATTTAAATTACAGGGAATTTAAGATAATAACAAATTTATTGTTTTACAGCTGATCAAATGAATCATCTCGCAATCAGTTGAACTGGCCATAATTATCATCTCTGAAATGATATTACTTTTGTTGACCACCAAGAATAATAGTTCATTGAAATCACCATTTATTAGTAAGGTAACGGGATTAAAACACGGGATGTAGGCACAGTCTTAACTTGTAAGACATTTCTCTTTAAATACAGAAAATACTTTATTAAAAAAGTAATTGTATTTATTCTAATACTTGAAAACTGCATGCTAAACAATGCATGCTATTTCATAGACCTGAACCGAACAAACCATCCATTAGTAATTGAGTCAGAAACTAAGGCTTTGGGGCAAAACTTAACTTAGACTAGACTAGGTAGATGACTTAGATTGACATACTGCTGGACTAGACCCAACTAGACTAATGATTAATTTGTGTCACAAGTGTGACACAAAAAAATGACACAATAGTTTTGTGTTATCAACTATTCTGGTTGACCAACCTCCAGAGGGGTTCTGACCTGTTTAGTTTAGGGTGTAACTAGGTAACTTTGTTCTCCTCCCCTCTCATTAATCAACATGTTATCTTCTCAGTCACATGGTCCTAATTTTCCCACTCTTGCTGTGTGTAATTTAGTAATGATTTCTATAATAAGAATAGGATACATTTTTACCCAAAATTGATTGACATCAACATTTGGGAAATTATTTAACAATCACACACACACACACACATGTTTGAATGGGTTTTTAACATAGAGACTGTTATTATGTTACATCCTAGGTATTAGAAGGAAAGCCAATCTATGTAGACTGTTTTGGAAACCTGGTTCCTCTAACAAAAAGTGGCCAGCATCATATCTTCAGCTTCTATGCCTTTAAAGAGAATCGACTGGCTCTTTTTATCAAAGTAAGTCAACTATGAGGCATTTATATATCTGAAGAATTAGAATTGGATCCATACAAAGGTTTAACTGCACAATTGGTGACTCTCTTGTAGATACGAGACAACACTCAAGAGCCTTGTGGACGTTTGTCCTTCACAAAAGAGCCGAGATATTATAGGACTTTGACTCATAGTGCAATATGCAATTTAAACATCACCCTGCCAGCTTACTCAAAGGTAAGTTCATGACATATGCTATTACTGACATTACAAAGCTGCAAAATGCATTTTCCAGTGAAATTTCATCATTTTTTTTGTGATTGTTTGTTTTGTCAGCTTTTATGGCAGGTTTGCATGCATTATGTTCATTTTGTTGCCATCATATGAGTGTTTCAGACCACAGTATCTACATAGTTTTATATAAACTTTAACTTGTGAGTAACTTTATCAGACATAGTTGAAGCACCACAAAATTGAATTGGTCTATTGCACAACTCATTGTTGTGGTTATTTGGAAGGCCTCGTCATTGGAGCCATCTTTTCCATTTATTTCTTCATTTTATTACCTTATTTAATATTATTATTATTATAGTGTATTGGGGTTAATAACTGATAAATGCTTTTATGCATTTCTGTTGCGTCTAACCCCTGTCACACCACACCTCACTGGCTGGCCTCAGACATGTTCTGTTGCTGTGATAACTGCTTTGCCTGCTCTCTCTGTCCCCTTCTGTCTTTCTTGTACCTCTGTCCTTTCTATCTTCTGCCGATCTCTTCCTCTTTTGCTGCTTTTTTCTCCTCAAAGGAGTCAGATTCAGATCAAGAACCTGATGAGGAGGTAACTGCAATTTTGCACTTTAATTAACAAAATGTCCTTTGCTTTCCCCCATTATCTCAGTTCAAAACTCCACGCTCCACTCTTGTAGTACTAGTACAGTACTAGTACAGTAGTACTAATAACTCTATTACTTGTGAACAGTAATAGAGAAAATGTTTTGAAAACCTTAGAATCTCATGAATGGCTCCTTAAATTTTTTTTTTAGTAGTCATTCATGCATAAATTACAGATCATTCCACAGGGTTTACACACATTTTCTCATAACTATATATTGCTTGCTGTACCAGCTGTCATAGAGGTAATGTCAGCATCCAGACAACTATGGGGTCAAATAGCATGAAAACAGATAGTAAATTGGCAGTTTTAAGCTACAAATAGGTATATGTCTGTTACTGCATAGCATTTATACAACTGAATCTTCTTCTCCTGTATTTTTTTTTTCTTTACAGACAAGCAGGACACTTGAGAAATGTAAGATGTCTAGTTTAATTAAAATATGTTGTCTTGCACCAGACACCTTTCCACTTAACTTCCTAAATAATTATTTGTCTTGAGTGAGTTAGATAAGCAAGAAAAAAAAATTTTAAAGCACAGAGAATGACAATGCTGTGAAGAGTTTTTGACATAGGCTAATTTTATGTGTATGTATACGCAACTCGGTATTTCCGCGCTGTCTGAAACCCGTCTCTATGGTTGTGCGCGCTTTGATTGTGTGCGAGAACAGCGTGTGAGTAACAATTTGAGCTCTCTTTCGTTTCTTCTTCTTGTGGTTTAAAATTGCTTGTACGTGTAAATTGGCAAATTAATCTGCGAATCACGTGCGTGCCGAACGGTAGGGTCTCATCCGTACGTATTACGGATCAACTGCGATCCGTTTAAATGTGACAGATCAGAGCAATCTTTCATTTACTTATTTAACATGACATTGTCAAATTGCCACTCCATCTCAATGGCATACAAAGAAAATACAGAATAATTAGAACAATCATTAACATAAATAAATAACAGAGTGTCATATCTATACACATTTTTCTCAGAACGTAGGCCTACTTGCAACCCGGTAGTGGGTCACGACCCGGTGGTTGCGGGGACCTCTGCTTTAGTGTAATGATTCTCACATGTCTTTCACATTCCTTTGTACATCACAACATAAATGATTATCAAATTAGGGTCTATATAAATTATATAAAATGGGTTCATTTTGCTATTGAAAATGCAATTTTTAACAGTAAATTTCTATAAGACTTCAAAGGTACACTATGTAACTTTTTTTTGTTCAAAATTTAAACTTGATATGAGCGAGTACATCATGAATCCATCTACTAAAATGTGTTTTTGTCTTTGTCTGAATGACTTAGGTATGCCTATAATAAGTGTTTATATTGGGACTATTTTAGACCGAGCAGGATGCCAACCACTGTGGAGTAGCCCAGTACTCAAAGTAGCTCTGGCTACAATGTTCTTTCACAAGATGCATTTATTATTTTTTACATAGTGTACTTTTGAAAATTGTATCAAACATTTATCTTTAGGTGTTAATTAATTGCATTGTGTTATATATATATATATATATATATATATAACACAATGCTTTTGAAAACTTTTTATGAAATGTTTTTAATACGTCGGAAACTGTATTTAACGTGATCACAGTTTAATAAAAACATTGTACATTAGGCCTATTAATTGTAATGATTTCATTTCCACGGTTATTCAAACAACGAATAAATTATATAGAGAAAGCGAGCAAAGAACACAA
>NW_015666538.1:91683-99223 GCF_001515625.1 Sinocyclocheilus rhinocerous
GCATTGTGTTATATATATATATATATATATATATAACAGAATGCTTTTGAAAACTTTTTATGAAATGTTTTTAATACGTCGGAAACTGTATTTAACGTGATCACAGTTTAATAAAAACATTGTTCATTAGGCCTATTAATTGTAATGATTTCATTTCCACGGTTATTCAAACAACGAATAAATTATATAGAGAAAGCGAGCAAAGAACACAATGGAGCTTTTTGAAACCTTTTTGAAACTCCGAATCAGTTCAACCATTGCGTCGCAAAATGATTCACTGTTTCGAAGCGCTCCAATCGAAATGATTCAGCAGCACTCCAATCGGATCGCGTATCACAAATCATTTGATTCAGATCGGGACTTCAAAGCGTGTATCGCGAATCATTTGATTCAGAACGGGACTTTAAAGCACGTATCGCGAATCATTTGATTTAGATCGGGACGTCGGAGCGGGTTCGCGGGATGTTTTTATCCCCACCGGGGATAAAATTAATTCAGCAGAGGCAGGTATGCATAGACCAGAGGAGGGGAAACCCCCCACCTATTGCTCTACATATTTTGTATGTCTCTCTTATCTTACACAGTTCAGTTCAGCTCTCGCCTAACAAGCTCATGATCTGAATCTAGTGTGCTGAATAAGTGAAATAAAAATGTGCAGAGCTGTGGTTCCCCAGGACTAGGATTTAAAACCACTGCTTTAGGTGTTACAGTGATTCTGTTTTAGGTGATAGAAATGAGTGTAGCTTTCTTTTTTTTTTTTTATATTAGTTTTATTCTGATCGGTTCATGAATCATGATAGAGGGAGATGTTTTTGAATAATCACTTTGTGCACAATATGAATTTCATTCATACCGTGGTGATGTTTATGTTTTCAACTGTTTTAGAGCCCTATTCCCTTCATTACACAATAACAATCTGCAAAGCAAATTATGATTTTCATCCAAATCTGTATTAGTCACCCTCCTTAGTAGCTTTTTTAGTGCTTTCATATATATATAGTTGGATGTTAGCATTCTATAGTTCGCTTACTATTGCTTTAGAGAGTATCAAATCACCACAATATGTAATGTGACCTATAAGTATAGTACATACATTAGGATATTGTTCATATGCAAATATAAAAATTTGAATCCAGATCTATTACTACATGGAACTTAGTACACAGTAGTTTAGTACATATGTTAGTTTACCAAATAACAGCTTACATAGAGTATTTTGAATGATGTGTGTGTGTGTGTGTGTGTGTGTGTGTGATTTTTGGAACTGCTCTTTGTTTACCATTATTCATCATTGCCACTACTAATATTAAATAATAATAATTTCACTTTCAGTTATGATAAAAAAAAACATTCTGCTTATGTTGTTTTTTCAAATGCTTTTATTTCACATTTTTTTTGCTGTATTCCATTTTAGTTACATCACTGACTTTCTTAAAAAATGTTTTAATGAGTTTAGTTTTATTAAGTTCTCTATTGAATTCTCTCTTTCTTTCTTTCTTTCTCTTTCTCTCTCTCTTTCTTTCTTCTCTAGACATGAGTTATACATGAGCAATGTCTACTTTTTGTCACTGTTTTTCAGTACATGTCCCAGTGTTTGGGTTGGCTTATTTCATCTCCCTTTTTAATTATCACAGTAGTTTGTCTTTTTTGTTTGTGTGTGAGTGTGCTGTTGAACCAAACGTGAACAAGCAAGTGTCCTGCTTATTCTTCTGTTGTCTTTAAGAATTGGTTAGTATTTGCTTTGCAGTTGTTATTCTCCCACAAGTCCAGTAGACTCTCCACTCATTATCCCACAGTCCACTTAGCTTTTTGTCATCTTGATGCCTTCAGGCCCTTAAAACTCTGAATGTATCCCTTATTTCCTTTTCCAATCTCTGTCCCTTTAATTTAAATTTTGGTTAATTTGCTCCTTAAATGTCATCCAAATGGAAGATGATGAAGACAATGAAAAAACTGAAACATCATTCCTGAAAACACAATTGATCCGAGACTCTCCTGCTCTTGCAAGTCCAGATTTACTCTCTGAAGTGTCAGAGATGAAACAAGACCTTATCAAAATGACTGCTATTCTGACCACTGATTCCTCAGTGAAAGCGGGTCCCATGCAAGGGTATTATTTAGATAAGGGGGTGGAGGAGGTGTCAGCAGAGCCTTTTGAGATAATGGAAAAAGTCAAAGAGGATTTGGAGAAAGTTAGCAAAATTCTGAGAAGTGGAACATGTGACAAGGAAGAGTCTGCAAAAACAGACAGCCGTCCATATAGGAAGGATGAGGGGTGGGTTCTCCTAACAGAAAGTGAAATCGAAGAGGCAAAAATTATGGCTGCCTTTGAATCTCAAGAATCACTTTTAAAGGAAGTTCGAGTCAACAGAGGATCACAGAAATCAAAGGGTGCTAGGGACAGGCCTGGCATAGAGACTGTTCCCAGTGCTGAAGTTAAGGAATACTTATTGGATGCACCTGAAACATCTAGGCCTACATCCCAAGAGTCTCCATCACAGCAAAGGTTCACTGAGGTTGTTCTGCGCAGAGGTGGTCGAAAAATAGTCCCTACAGTGGCAAAAGACACTAAGGCCCATACAACAGAAGTAAAAAAGCCAGTCAGAAGAAAAGGGCCTCAAGGGCACACCGATGAAACCCAGTCATTTAGCACAAAAGAAAGCATTGCAAGTAAAAGTCCCAGGAAGTCTTCCAAAGGGGATGCCTTTCTACCCGTCCCTGGAGACCAAAAAAAGTCTCCTGTTTCACCAGTGGTTGAAGAGACACCCATCGGTTCCATTAAAGAGAAAGTTAAGGCTCTTCAAAAGAAAGTAGAGGAAGAACAAAAAGGTCAGAAAAAACAGACAGGCCAAAAACCTCCATATAAAGCTACAGAAGCCAAAGCATCTTCTGTTGTCAAAGATCAGAAAACATCAGGCCTGAAAAAACAGACTTCTTCACCCCAGAAACAGTCTCCTTCTAGGTCACCAAGCTCTGAGCCTGGGAGACTAGAAGAAACCATGTCTGTGAGAGAACTAACGAGAGCATTTCAAACTGGCCAAGACCCCTCAAAAAGAAAATCTGGGCTCTTTGAGCACAAAAGGCCTTCCAAAACAGAATGCACAATAGTGAGTAAACCAGAGGCTATCCTCACAAAGTCACAAAGTCTTCCCCAAGCACCCTCACATGAAGAAGTGTCTCTTGATGTTTTAAAGCCTGAAGATCACCATGAAGAAAAAGAAGTCAAAATTAGTCCACACATAAAATACTCTGAAGACATTGAAGAAGATACGAGTCAAAAGAGTCGTCAGCATCCACAGGAAAAGAGTGGTGAGGCTTTGGTTTCTGGAATAGTGTCAGCAGGTCCTTTTACTCACTCAAGCATGACAACAGTAATTCCTCAAAATTTGTCAGAACAGCGCAGAGATCTATTGCCTGATAATGGTACAGAGAACAGTGCGTTTGATGACATCTCTGACAGCATTAGACATGAAGCATTGGTCGACTCGCCCAATGCCAGCCTCGCTGAAGTGGAAGCTCCTTTGAGTTCTGAGGAAAGTTACAAACATGAGGGCATGGCTGAGACTCCAGAAACAAGCCCTGAGAGCCTCTCATTATCACAGAAAAAAACAGCTCAGTCTATATTTGCAAAGACCACAAAATCAGTAGCAGTCACCCCTAAAGCCAAGACAAGTAAAGTATATGTTTCCTTTTCTACTGAGATGAAGACAACTAATGAACAGGCATCTGAAGCTACAGTTCATCATCCACCGTTGAGCCATGCAGTGGATGAACCAACAAAAAGTGAGTCTATGTCTATTCCTCATGGAAATAGGGGGGTGAACTTTGAGGGTGAACAAACTTCTGTTGATAAGGACATTGTTTCGGTGTTATCCAAGACATCTAAATCTCGAAAACTGACAAAAAGAACATCTGAAACACTAGAGTGTTTTTTGAGTGATGAGGAATCCTTTGATGGTCAACCAATACCAACCTCTGCTGACTCCCTGGCCTCAAGGGCAGCTACACAGGATCGTGGTGGTTTAGTGCTACCTCTTAGACACCAAGATTCAGAGAACCTTAGTCCAGTAGCTGATGACTCTTTTACTATTAGCCACAAGGACTCTTTAGAGGGTAGTCCCTTAGTGGAAGACAACTCTTCCCATAAAACCCCAGACTCTATTGAGCCTAGTCCAACAAAAGAATCCCCGTGCCGTGACTCTTTAGAAAGCAGCCCCATAGAGATGAAAACCAACCTGGCTTTTCCACCTACAATAGAACAACCCAGTGTGACCACAGGGCCCCTGACATCCTCCAAAGCCCCTGAAATCCCACCAGACAGTTTGCGCAGTAGAATGCTCAAAGAACAGGAGGGTAATGCCGACGATGACAGTTGTGAGCAGACGTCCCTGATGACAAGTTCGGGTAAGAGTCCTCTCTCACCTGACACACCAAGTTCTGAAGAGGTTAGTTATGAGGTCAATCCTAAAACCCCAGACCCCATGGTCCTGATTGTTCCCTTTAAACCATCAGTAATCCCAGAGGAGACAGTAGAAGATGATGAGTTGAAGTGTGGCCTGACACAGAGGAAAATTACTCCAGAAGAAGAGATGTTTAAAATGGCTGCCAAAATAAAAACGTTTGATGAAATGGAACAAGATGCAAAAGACAAAAAGGACAATAGAAAAGATAGTGAATCCTCTCAGACCTTGGTAGCATCTGATGCAGGAGATGACAGCTTCAAACTGTTTGGGCTTGCATCCAAACATGAAACATCCTCTTTGGGTGATGTTGGGTTTAGTGAACTCAAACAAGCCTCAGAGATAGCACGGTCTGTTGAACCGATCATTAAAGTACAACCTCCCTCTCCTTTTCCAGCAGGTAGTCATAAGAGCCCCCAAACACCTGATGACATTCAACAAACCATGGCCCACAGTGCAGCATCTTCGGCTGAATCAGCAATGAAGAGACCACAGTCTGTCTCAGAAAAGCATACCATAAAACCACACCTTCAAGAGTCTCATAGTCAGAAATTTAAGGACAAAGATTATGTTGATTCAGAGTTAGTACAGCTGAACAAAACTGCCCCTAACAGCAAAAATCTGGTTGCAAATATAACTGATGAACAAAAAGAACAAAGCTTAAAAAGATCAAAAGGAATTCAAGAAACGTACAGTCATGAACAACAGAAGGAGGCAGCTAATTCCCAAAACGTTGACTGCAAATCACATAGTCAGGAAGAGTCTAATGTAACGGATGAGATTAAAAGGGATTACATGAGGCATGCAGGGACATTTTATGTTGATATTTGTAGTGGCAGCTTAGATATTGATTCTATTCCAATTATTATTGGGCAAACAAAAGAAACGTTTAAACCAGAAATATGTATTTATGATGACACAGAGGAAGATGATGCTGAGGAGGAACCTCCTAAGACTGAATCTAGAGGAGTTACAGCAAAAGCAGAGACAGACTCCTGGAATTCAATGCAAGAAGATGATGATGCATTTGCAGCAAGAGTCAAAGAGGAAGAGCAAAATATCTTTGGTCTGGCTGTAGATCGGCATTCCCAAGGGGCTACTTCAGACACAACACCAGCAAGGACACCCACTGAGGAGGGTACACCAACAAGTGAACAAAATCCTTTCCTTTTTCAAGAAGGAAAACTTTTTGAGATGACAAGAAGTGGTGCGATAGACATGACAAAAAGGAGTTACGAGGAGGAAGGTTTTGCATTTTACCAAATAGAGCAACCCATTGTAGAGGTCATAGCTGAAGAAGGAGGTAATGAAGCTGTTAGAACATCCAATGATGCTGAGAATGAGATTGGCTGTAACCTCTCTTTGCAAGTAAAAGCAGAGGAGGATGAAGACCTCCTTAAAGAGGCTGCAGATTTATCTGTACATTCTCCTGCTGGGGATAACCTGGCTGCAGCTACAAAGTCAGATTTTTCTAAATCTAAATCCCCCATCAAATTGGATATTTCTGCCTCAACCAAAACCTCAGAGAAGGACCAAACAATGTTAGAGGTTAAATCAGACAAAGTTATGAGTGAGGGACATTTTGAATCTGATCCTGGTTCCTCTGACACTGTCATAGCCAATGTCCAGACAGCAGTGTCAACAGTTACTAGATCAGTTTGTTCCCAACAAGACCAAGAGTCCTCAGATTCCTCCCCAGAGGATCAGCACTCAGTAATAGAACAAACCAAATCACCTGAAAAGACAGAATCCCACAGTAAACTTGTATCTAAGCATTACACTGCAGCATCTCTATCATCTACGACTAGAAAAGATATGTCCACCTCCAAAGAGGGAGAGAAACCAAAATCCCGAATCCCGGTTAAGGCCAGCTCTCTAAGGTCTGAATGTGAAGAACTTGCCAAGGATAAGAAGTCAAAGTTGCCCATAAAACCTCAATCAAGGAGAAAATCTGAGACAGACACAGGCCCATCCATAGCCTCCAGTTTAACAAAGTCTTCTAAAGCCAAGAGCTTCTGTGAAAGTGATTCCACCAAAAAAACAGCCAAAAAGGGCCAGAATTGTCCAACAAGCACTGACCTATCCAGCACAACTAAGACACTTCCTTCAAGATTACCAATCAGGGGAAAGCCTGACCAGCCAGTTCAAACTTCCACACTAGCAAAACAAAAAAAGGTTCAGCGAACTGACACAAACAAACAGTCCATTAAATTTTTTGAAGAGATTAGTCATGAGGCAGCTAAGGTAGTCGAGAGTTTGGCTCAGGCAGAGAAAGACAAACAGGAGGCTGTTGCCTTATCTGATGATGAAAGCAGAACCACCAATGCCTCAGTAATAGAGAGTGAACCTTTCACTTACATCCAAATGACTTTCCCTGAGGATTCTTTGGTTATTAGGCCCAGATGGGACAACCCTGTTGAGACGCAGATGGAACGAATCCCTGCTGATAGAGTCCGAAGTCAAGGTATCCCCCATCTCTTGGGGCCCATTATCTCTTTCTCATCTACCTCAGTGATGAAAGTGCTGCTTCTCTGTCTTGTATCTAATGCTTCAACTCTTCATGGTGGTGCTTTGATGTTTGGGCTATGTTTGTGACTTTTTGTCTCTTTTCCTTTTATCTGACTTAAATCTCAACATTAATATAAAACCAAATGCAGTGGGGGGTATTTATCTAGTGTTTTTGCCAATATATTCATTGACTACATATAACATTATGACAGAATTGGTTACATTTAAAACATAAGTTGTGAGATGCTGTTGATACATTTTTTTCTAATGTTCGCATATCCTAGGATAATTATTCATAGTATTTATTCATGATTGATAGTTTACCTAGTATTTGCTCATTGCTTGAAAATGAGTCTAAAATGATAATGGTTTCTGTTGTGTATTTGCTCAGAAATGTTGGCTTAAAAAGTATAGTTAAAAATATTAATTGATGTATTTTCTGCATGAGAAAGCCAGTGACCTTATTTATCTTAACATTAAATTATAAATTGTAAAAAAAAAAAAAAAAAAAAAAAAAAAAAAAAAAAAAAAATTTCCAATTAACATACAGAATATTAGGAACAGTAAAATTG
>NW_015666538.1:99304-116813 GCF_001515625.1 Sinocyclocheilus rhinocerous
AAAAAAAAAAAAAAAAAAACTTCCAGTATTAGATCTGTGTGCTTATGTGGGTCTTGCTGCTTTGCTGGAATTTGCAGTAGATCCACAGGATGAGGCTGACAGGAAAGAGGGTTGCCTGGCTGTAATAGCAGACCACCTTGGTTTCAGCTGGTCAGGTAAGCAGCTTTTTTGAATATCAATTAACCAGCTTACAGAAATTTTGTCATTACGTTAATTCATTTACAGTGACTTGTGAGCAGAGAGCTTAGATTTTGACAGAGCAATACAGTAAGTATACAGAATTATACAGAAAGTATTAATATGAACTTTAAACAGGTACCTTGGTTTCAAAATGTTTGGGAACCACTGCTCTATACTCACATACTCACAGAACTCTAATCATACAGTTTAAGAGTGACCCAGCAATACTGGAAAATATATTGTGGTTAAAATTGTAGAAATGTTTAAGAGGTTGGGATACTTTTACGTTATGTTTGTATTTGTTTGCAATAATTGTCATCACTACTTTTTATTTTTGTAAACTTTATTTCAGCACATATACTGCCTTACAGTCATAAGGACACTTTGTTTCATAAGTATACTTTGTTGATCTGAATTAAATGCATGATTTATTACCAATGTGTTTTTGTTCAAGCAGAATTCGCTCGAGAGCTTGAATTCAGTGAGGTACAGATCAATCAGCTAAGAAATGAGAATCCAAATTCTCTACAAGACCAAAGCCATGCCCTCATAAGGCTATGGAAAGTAAGGGAGGGCAAAAATACTACAGGTAAGACTACTGATTATGGGTTTTCCGTTAGTTTGTATTTAAATTTGCATTGCAGATAGCAAACATTATTAAATCTGAGATCAGTTAATTTAAATAATTATTTTAAGTTTTCCGCTCAGCCACCACAAATGTGCAGCACCCTTCTGAAACCACTTTTCTGTAATTAATTCAGCAGCAACTGCTTCACAGATAGAATTCAATAAACTTTCTACAATTATATTTTAAAAAATGCATCATTGAAAATGTTTGGTTAAAAAAAATTCAATTTTTGAGCAAGTACATAAAAACAGTGTCCAAAACAGCACTGTTGCATAGAATTTGAACTAATCAGCTATTTGGTGATGAATATGGACTGTTCTAAACAGCAACCCTTGCTGACCTCTGTGGAATTATCAAAACATCAAACTCAGTGAGTCTGCAATCAAAAAGGGAAAGTGACAGAGCCTGTGACAAAACAAGATCCGAACCACAGTGGCAGATATGATATTTACCTGCTCAGATTTTTTTTTTCTGATAAAGACTTAGTCGAAATATCTTATTATTGTCTTGGTGCAGCATGACAAATCTGCTCTTATATGGTGATCACCAGTAACCATGGGGTAAACATCATATTCATCCACGCTGTACAGAAGTGCCAAAAAACAACTGATGTAAAAGAAATACTCTGCAAATAACATGCAACTTTGTTTCAATTTCATGGAAATAGAGAGGCCAGTGTTCTGTAGTGCAGCTTTGATTATTTATTTCTTCTTCATTTTGGCACTTAAAGGGATAGTTCACCCCAAAATGAAAATTCTATCATTAATTACTCACCCTCATGTCATTCCAAATTACGGTTGAACCACTGATGTCACATTGACTATTTTATAGATGTACTTACTACGTTTCTGGGCCTGGGAACGTTTCAGTTGCATTACTGTCTATGCAGGGTCAGAAAGCTCTCGGATTTCATAAAAAAATACCTCAATTTGTGTTCCGAAGATGAATGAAGGTCTTATGGGTTTGGAATGACGTGGGTGAGTAATTAATGATAGAATTTTCATTTTGGGTGAATTATCCCTTTAACTCGCCATTGTTGTAAATTGATTGACTAAATGAGATATTACTTTTTTAAGTATTCAGGCATATAATATTCAGTCGAAAAATTGGGTGAAAAATTACAAGCAGACATGTAACATAAAATAGCCATATCTTACCACCAGAACATCATAGAGACACTGGGCTCTTTTGACTTGGGGCAGTGTTGTGATGCCCAGTGTTATGTACATAGTAAAAGGAAACAAATTATGGCATTGTGGCTGCGGGTTCTGCCAAAGAAAGAGGATCACTCACATTGTCTGGTTGTCTGTTGCATTCTAGTAGACAAAAATATACATAACATAATCTCTCCACTTATCAGCAGAGAACACTTTGATGAGGACACTTACAAAAATAAATCGTATGGACATTGTTAATCTCATCGAAACAAAAATCATCCAGTCCAGTCAAGACCAGTCATCACACACCTATGCAGAAATTGAGCAAACCATATCATTGGATCATAGTGAAGGTATGGATGATAATAACTTGAAACTTATTAGGTTGGTGTTTTTTAATATAGAAAGTCACATTATTATTCATCACTTTTCCAGAAGATGATGAATCGCTGAACTTTTACAATGATTTTACAACATCTCAACAGAAACTATGTTGGCTTTGCAGGTTTTTCAGCCCTACAGGAGGACATGGACAGTCCCAGGCCAGGTCGGCGAGCAGAAGTCACACAAAAAGGATCAGAACTTGGACCTCTGGTGGCATCTGTCGAGGATCTCTCCTGCAATGTATCTTCCTTTGATGATTCCAAGAAAGAGAGGTTGCTGACAGACAAAGAGATGGGTTCAGAGTAAGTTAATTCTATTCCTGACCTATACCATTAAAAATGTATTAATAATACACTGTAATAAGTTATTTAAATTTGATTCTCTATTTGTCAGAGTGGTCGGAGCCTCAGCACATAGTTCCTTTGATATGGTTGGACTGAGGCAACAGTTCCCAGGCACTATCAAAAAAGTAAGTCCCTTCTTTAACCTGTACAATGTTGTTCCCTGGAGACTGCAGTCTCACGTTTATAGCCCAGTTTACAAAGGTGGTACTGTTTCCAAAGAATCATCAAACAATACACATGAAACTGTGAAAGATCCTCTCCAAGTGTTAGGAGCAACTAGGGGTCAATATATCCCAGCCTCCACCCAACAGGATGATGAACAGATTGTTCCAGCCATTAATTCAATGGAAGGGTACAAGCTGAGAAAGAGACAAACAACCCTGTCAGATTTTAGGCACACCCTGTTGGAATCTGAGAATGCCGAGGCAGATTTCGATGAGTTGTCTGTGGAACTCAAGCTAAATTCTGAAGATTATATTACCTCACCTGTTTCCAGTGCAATACATTTCTTTACATCCCCATCAAATGTAAATAAAGAAATTGCATCTGCCTCACCGAATAAATATGAGGCTGCACTTCCAAAGAAACCAAGTGAGAGTGAGGATTATATACAGCGCCACGTTGAGGAAGTTTCTGACAGATTCTATAGAACCCTTTTTGGTGAAGGTTATGTCTCACCTGAGTTATGTAAAATGAGTGTAATTGTAGAGACTTATATGTTCCACGAAAATGAGATTTCTTCTGTGGATGAAGGGAATTGTAACATCATTCCTGTCTGTGTACAAGAATCTTCAGATGTTTCCAAAGATATTGATGTTAATCAGTTTGTAAGCACAGAATTGTCCACTGAAGGAACACAAAGAATAACTCAAATAATTTCCAGTCCTCTTCAACAACCTAGCATGTCTGTTGCACTTGTAAGTGGAACAGGCATTACAGAGAAGATTACCCCTTCTTTGCTCAATCAAATGTCACTTGATTCAGTTACTGAGCAGCCACATATATTACCACTTCCAATAACTGATTCTGGTTCTTCAGAAGCAAGGGTTGAAGTAGCCATACCAATTACTCTAACCAAACCAACAGATGCTGAATGCACAAAAACTGAATATACCACCTCAACATCAGCTGAAGTTACGGAGAGTAGACCTCTTACACCTGTATCTTTAACATCCCAAGTTGAGCTAAGATCTTTGTCACCAGATATAGAGTTTGAATATTTTGATAACCTTGGAATGACTTCATCTGAATATAGATCATCACCAGAATCAGTGGATTCTTTGCCTTTAGACTCACCAGTACCATTTGGATATAGACCGTCTTCACCAGACTCATGCATATTAATGGCTGAATTAAGAGTATCTTCACCTGAATCTGTAACTTCAGTGAATGACTGCACTCTCCTCTCTGTTGACTCGCCATTGCCTGATTTTAGGCCAGCTACACCTTTGCCAACTTTTGAAAATGACACACCTGAATTAACAATACATGTTGAAGAACACAAAACATTACATGCTTCTGGTGAAAAAACGGTCCATCTTACAGGATATTCAGACAATTCACTCGGAGCATATTATTTTGAAGTGACTGATGACACAGAAAGACCTATTTCACCTGGTTCTGTGATTTTCTACTGATCATTATCACCTGAATCAAATAGATCTAGGTCTCCTATGTCTATCAGTTCTGACATTTTTGATAGCGAACACTCCACCGAAAAAAGTTTTGAAAACTATACTCCATCTCCTTATGCAATTTTGACTGAATTAAGACCATCATCTCCAGAATCAACAGCACCTGTAAATGAATATAGAGTACTTCCCCCGGATCCCCCAATTCCTTGTTTTGCAACAGAAGTGCAAAATGACTCTTCAGTACTCATGACAGTATACAGTTCACCATCACTAAAATCTGAAATCTCAGACATAGACTGTGATCTGATATCATTAGAGTGTCTAGCTGGAAGTCGACCATCATCACCTGAATCAACTGCATCTCTCAATAACCAGAGATGCCTTTCCCCTGATTCTCCTCTTCCCAGCTTTACTCAAAAGTGGGAAAAGTTTCATACCTTCTAAACTGTATTGATCTCATTCATTTGAGTCAGGCCTCTCAGATAATGAAAACAAACCAATATCAGTATCTCCTGAATCATTTACATTGATAAATGAACACATACTCCTTTCACCTGATTCACCTGTGCCTGTATATAGAACCACATTACACTTTAATGTAATCCAGTTTGGGAGCCAAAGAGACTCGTCTCCTGAATTAGAAACATCTGATATTGAATATTTGCATTCTGAGCCTTTGATCTGTGAACCAAGATCGCAAACTCCAGAATCAGTAATTTTAGAGGCTGAATATGTTCCTTTGTCCACGGTTATAGTAGAAAGTGTTAATTTGGAAGGTGAGCCAATAGAAAAAAAATACACTCAAATATTAACTACTGAGTACTAAATCACTATACAATGAGGAACAAAGTGTGAGTGAATTGCCAAAACCAAAGTATACTTTTATGTCTAAAACTATGCTTAGCAATCGTATTGCCAAAATATTTGATCCACACTACAAAGACTGCTCTAGGCTTGTTGTTTTGAACAACACTGGAGATGTTTCAACAACTTTATATAGTCCACAAGAAATACACCCACCCACTACAGAATCCAAAATTCACGATTCTTTTGAACAAAACCTACCTGTCAAGTGTACAGTGAATAGTCAGGATTTACCTCAGTTTCAACTGAATTTTGAAAGTCCAGCAATTTTCCAATGTCAACACAAACCCCTTTCGTCACATCATCAATTTAGACCGATATCCCCAGAATCACTTGTGCTTGATGACACTCTTGAAGCAACTGAGTGTAGACCCTTGTCTCCTGAATCAGTATCATCAATTAATGAGTTCAGGCCACTATCACCTGACTCACCTGTAACTGAATTCAGTGGATTTCTCTCTCAGAGTACCTTTTCAGTAACCAGTCATAGATCATGATCATCATTCATTGTGCTCAGAGAATACAGAATATGAAACTTACTTTGAAGACCTGTTTACTGTAGAAAATTGTTTCAGGGCATTCACACCAGCATCAGACACCTCACTGAACGAGTTTAGATTGCTCTCACCAGACTCACCATTGCCACAATATTTCACAGCCTTTGAAACAATTCCTTTAAAGGATTGTAATTCCTCATCCCCTGAATCTGCATTGACAGAACAGGAACATGTATATATTTTTAATCCAGTGGCTTCTCCAGAATCATTTGATGAACACAGACCTCTTTCCCCTGATTTACCAATATCTGCACCAGATTCTCCAATACCTCAATATTATGCTCACTTACACCTTTTTACAGATCCTCACCCCCTGAATCAATAGTGACAGACAGGTATACAGAACGGTTTATTTGATGACATGATGATTAATTTTAGAAGGTCCTCATCGGAGTCCGTAACATCACAATGAAAACAGACCTCTGTCCCCTGATTCACCTATTCCTCACTTCAAAGTGGCCACATACCCAGTTATCATGCCACTTACAGGATCTCGACCAACCTCTCCAGAAACAGTCACTTTGGATGTTGAAAATACAGTTTGTCAGTCCGACCTTAATTCAGAGCAAAGATTTGATTCTCCTCAGTCTATAATATCAGAGATTGAGATTAGACCACTGTCCCATGACTCACCTGTACCTCAATTCATGACATTATTCCCTCAGAGTACTTTGCCAGTAACAGGACCTAGATCATGTTCACCTCAGTCACTGTGCTCAGAGAATACAGAATATGAACCTTACCTTGAAGATTTGTTAACAATAGAAAATCGACCAGATTCCCCCGATTCAATTTTATCAGATACTGACAAAAAACCATATTCTCCAGACTCCTTGCCTGAATGGAGACCCATGTCACCTGACTCTGCCATGCTTTTGAAATACATTAGAGGGACTTCTGCAGAGTCAAATGGGTCCATGAATGAATGTAGACCCCTATCTCCAGACTCACCTACACCCCAGTATTTTCCAGCAGTCTTTGAATCAGTTTCTGTTACAGAATATAGGTCCTCATCTCCTGAATCTGCATTATCAGATGCAGAATGTGAATTAAATGTTTTCAACCTAAATTCTTCTCCAGAATCAACAGAATCTATAAATGATGAAAGGTCTGACTTTCAATCTCTGTCTCCTGATTCTTCAATATCTCAGTATATACCTGTCAATTTGAACCAACAATGGTTACAACTTATCACTATCCCCTGAATCAATACTATCAGAAATAGATATGCAGACAGATGTATTTGATGACTTGGTGATTGACCTTAGAAGGTCCTCATCAGAGTCATTCACATCACTTAATGAAAACAGACCTCTGTCCCCTGATTCACCTTTTCCTCAGTTCAAAGTGGCCACACACATATTTATAATGGCACTTTCAGTTTCCCAACCAACCTCTCCAGAAACATTATCAGATGAGGAATGGGAATTAAATGTTTTCACCCTAGATTCTTATCCAGAATCAACAGAATCTATAAATGATGAAAGACCTGACTTTAGATCATTATCCCCAGATTCTCCAGTATCACAATATTATACCTTTCATTTTGAACCAACAATGGTAACAGGTTACACATCGCTATCCCCTGAATCAGTACTGTCAGAAATACATATGCAGACCGATGTATTTGATGACTTGGTCATTGATCTTAGAAGATCCTCTTGGGAGTCAATTGCATCGATTGATGAAAACAGAACACTGTCCCCTGATTCACCTTTTCCAGACTTTACACTACCCAGTCAATCACTTATCATGCCAGAGAGAGGCTCCTGTCCAACTTCCCCAGAATTGGACTGTATGGATGACGAAAATACACTTTATCAAACTTACCTTAATTCAGAAAAAAGACCTGACTCTCCCCAGTCTATAATATCTGGCGGTATACCATTGTCCTCTGACTCACCTGTACCTCAATTCAGTGTGTTATTCTCACAGATTGCTTTGCCAGTATTAGGACGTGGATCGTGTTCACCTCAATCACTGTGCTCAGGGACTACAGAATATGAACCTTCTTTTGAAGACCTGTTTATTAGAGGCTCTTCTTCACAGTCAATTGAGTCCATGAGTGAATGTAGAAATCCCGACTCACCTGTACCACATTACTCGGAATTATTCATTGAACCAAGCCCAATAAAAGGACATGGGTCATCCTCACCTGAGTCCATGACATCAGATGTTGGTTATGATTTATGAGTTAGAGGTCAGTGATCAAAATCTGAGTATAGACTTCCTTCTCTGGGTTTAGTATCAGAGAATGAACCTACCTCAGGTGAGAGTAAATCTCATTTGGCTTATTTTAGGGCATCCTCACCAGACTCTGACACCTTAGTTAATTACTTTAAATTGCTCTCACCTGACTCACCTGTGCCACAGAATTTCCCAGCTGTTTTTGAATCAGTTCCAGATTATAGGTCTTTATCAAATTATATGTCCTCATACCCTGAGTTTGAATTGTCAGAGGAGGAACTAAATGTTTTAATCTCAGAAGCTTCTCCAGAATCTTTAAAGGGGTCATATGATGCGATTAAAATTTTTCCTTTCTCTTTGGAGTGTTACAAGCTCTTGGTGCATAAAGAAGATCTGTAAAGTTGAAAAAGACTAAAGTCTGAAATCCAAAGAGATTTTCTTTATAAAAGTTAAGAGTCAGCCACGCCTACCTAAAACGGCTCATTCTAACACACCCCCACATATCTACGTCACATCACACATGCAGACATGGTTTTATGTTTACGTGCCGCGTGCCAAGGCAACGGGTAAAAAAACAGTATAAGTCATTATAATCCGTAATTATGTCCTCACTGGATGCAACGAATGCCTTGTTTATAATGGGTTTTCATGTTTTTGAATCATCGCTCCGGCTTGACAGGGCGTCATCACAGTATGGAGGGGGCGTAACATTTCCGTCACATGCTTGAGGTATTCGGCCAATCATAACGCACTGGATAGCTGGCCAATCACAGCACACCTTGCTTTTCAGAACGATGAGCTTTGTAAAAATCGATGCGTTTCAGAAAGGCGGGGCATAGAGGAGAAACAATAATGTACAGTATGTGGAAAATAATGTGTTTTTTGAACCTTAAACCACATAAACACATTTCATTACACCAAATACACAAAATAATGTTCTTTTTAGCAACATCATATGACCCCTTTAAATGAAGGCAGATCTCTCTCCCCTGATTCACGTATACCCATGCCAGATTCTCCAATACTTCAGTATTATGCTTCACACTTTGAACCAACAATGGTAACAGGATACAGGTCAACATCTAATCAGACGATATTATCAGAATTAGAAATGCAGACAGATCTATTTGATGACTCACTGATGGATCTTAGAATGTCCTCACCAGAATCAATGACATTGGTAACTGAAAACAGACCACTGTCCTGTGATTCTCCTGTTCCTGAGTTCACACCATCCACATGTTCATTTTTCATACCAGAATCAGATTCACTATCAAAGTCCTCAGTCTCTTTGGGTGATGAAAATGAATTATATCCGTCAGACCTTAGTACAGGGCAAAGACCTGACTCTCCTGAATCAGTAATATCAGAAATTGAGCCTAGACCAGTTTCCCCTCACTCAGTAAGTGATTACAGACCAATGTCACCTCATACAGCAATGTCGATGGTAGATCATGCATCTCAAGAATTCTTTACATCATTGGAAGAGTGTAGAACATTACCTCCAGACTCTGTTCCACAGTTTTCTTGTATACATAAAATATCCCCTATAAATGTACACCGATCAGAGTCCTCTGAGTCACCTACATCAGAGACAGACATTGAACTTTGGGTAAATGCATCTCAAGCTACCGAACAGAGACCTTCCTCACCTGAATCAATCATGTCCTTGAATGAAAAAAAGACCATTATCACCAGACTCACCTATTTATGACTTCAAGTCATCATTATATGTAAATGTCACCCCAAAAGCCACATACAGATCATCCTCCCTAGAATTAATTGTATATGGTGTAGAATTTGACATGGCAAGCTTTGCATCTGAGGATGATACATGGACTGAAAACACCTTATCTCCTGCATCAGGTAAAATATATCCTGTGGATCAATGTTATATATAAATAGAACACAATCACACTGATGATCAAAGACAACAATCACTTGGCCACGAACTATCCAACATTGTGACATATCTGCCATTACACAAGACTTTCTGAATGGTGCCTCAATATAAACTTGTGTACAAAGCTGTTCCCTTAGCATTAATATCCCAGTTGTATGATCCTCGATATAGAGGCAAAACTTTCTGTCCTAAGCCAGGTGTGTTTGAGTATTCTGGATGTAAAAAGATGATTTTGAAGACTTTTCCTAAAATAAAGGCAAATAATGAATGCACTGAGCAACACAATTATGACATTTCCAACAGTGCTATATCTTATAGTGAAACTTCCTCACCTTTTGATACCCGTTCTCTGCAATCACATATGCAAACAGAATCATTGGATATATTTATTTTTTAAATCAAGCATTTTCCACTGATTCTTTGTTTTATTGTACAAGTTTAAATGCATGTCTAATGGACTCTTCAGATAGGAGAGCCTCTTCACCAGAATCATATTCATCTGTAAATGAGTACAGGCAACTCTCTCCTGAATCACCAATTCCTGAGCACAGACCTTCATTACCATGAGCAGAGTTTTTGGTCGAAGTCGACCCTTATCCCCTGAGATGATTTTTTCAGGGAATGAATTTCAAAGTCTTTCACCAGATTCACCTATACCTGAATACTCAACACCATCACCACTTCCAAATGAACATACATCTGAATCTAGTGAGTTATTCATGCAACACAAATCCATTTTGAGTCCACCGTCCCCTTCAGTGTGTAATGATCAAAGTTCTGATATGGGCTCAGTGTATCCTGAATCATATTCATCATGGTACCCACTGCCACAATGGATCATGTCAGAAAACAGACCTTTATCATCTATCTCCGATTTTTCAAACACTGATTCTAGATCTTTATCACCTCAAATGTTCTGTCTTGAAATAGAATTGCGAAACCCATCACCCGAAGCAGTAACATTTGACATAGAACTAACTGAAAATATTACTCCAGATCCTTTCGTTTTTGAGACATTTTATCAACCCAAATCACCTGAATCAGTGATAATTGAATCTGAAGATGAGTTTTATGACAATTTGAATGATTTGTCTTTTTCTGACATTGATAAGATTAAGAAAGATTTACCTGTCTTCAAAAATGATTCTGCTTTGCTGAATCTAGTGACATTTGACATTTGCATGGAACAAATCGAGTCTCCACATGAAAAAGATTAGCTTCAGTCTGTTTCTGAAATTAGGATTGAGTGTTCATTCGATGAAGGACTAAAACCAAATGCATCTCACGATATAGCATCTGAGCAAACACAAAAGAACACACAAAGTGTAACAAAGATAATTACTTACTGTGAAGAACAGGACATAATCACAGCAACAAGTGCATTTGCAAGTGAAGAAACTAGCAAAAGCCTCAAAATCCATAAAATAGATGAAAAGAGACACATGGAAAGTTCACAGCAACAAAAAGAAGATCTAGGACATGATTTAAGAAAACTGGCCCCTCAAGATGACAAAAAAAGGGTAAGAAGTTGAGCATGCAGCTGTCAATATTGTGCGTTCATAACAATGTATCCCAAGAGGAATGTAGTGTCATGTCTGCCCTGAAATACAGATTTTTTTAGTTCTGAATCTACTAACAAATCAAGACTAAATGGACAACTCTTGAGGAGTGTGCAGTTTACAAGAGTATGGTCAATTTTGAGAATGTTTACTAATTCACCATAATGGTTTTGATGTAATTTTAAGACTGCTGTGTTTGTAATGAGACTTATTATCATCTGCATGTTTATTAAGGGATATCCTTATTATGCATCAGATGTTAAAGCATGTAATTTTTTTTCAGTCTTTCGATACAACAAAATGTTGGATTTGTTTTAAGTAATTCACACAAATAGGGAGAAACATTGTTTTGTTTCCTTTCATTTTGCACAGGACAGTGTCTCTGAGGACATTCATTTAGTGCCTCAAGTAAAAGATTTAAGTCTAAGAAAAGGAGATACACCATCAATTTCAAGAAGTTTAGAGCCTCAACTAAAGTTAACAGCATCTTTGTTGACCAGTGAATCATCAAAAGAGCCATATCTAGCCACATGTGTCTCCAGTATACCTGAGCACAACAAATCTCAGTCCGACCCACAAATCCACTCCTGATTCATCACCTGAAGAACCTAAAGCATTAAATGGATTGCAAGAAGTAACTTATTTTCAGTTTCATCTCAAAGACTCTCACAGAAGGGTTGAACTAAATCAAATGGATTCCTCTGTGTTTAGTTTGGGTCTTGAATCATGTGATTATAAAAATGTGCCCTCAAGATCTGTGAAGACACCATCAGCATGCACTCAGGTGCCACTTGCTGATTTAAGTCCCATTCCACCTATATTTAACACATCCTCTTCTGATCAAGGGAATTCTCCAGAATCCCATGAATCTCTAGAAAAGAGAATATCGTGTGCTGCAAGGACTGTCCAGCTTTCCCCATATTTCAAATGTGTCATTTCTACATTTGAAAAGGCATCACCATCATTAGGTTATGATAAGCCTGGAACTTATCCACTTGTAGCTTCTATGACACCTTGTACTTTCGAAGTGACTCGGGAGCTCAAAGCCATTGTAGATGGCTACAAAACTGACGGGTGACCAGATGCAGTTAGATGCCACTGCAGTTTTAGATGCTGACTCTCCACTTTACAGTCTTAATCTTAAAGCCAGGCCAAGACCTGTTCATGCAGATAGCACTGAGTCAGATGCTGAGTTTTTTGATCGCCGACAAACGTTTTCTGATACATCTGAGCCAGAGGTCAGATCATCAGAAGTTTTAGATGTTCCTCAAACAATTTACCACGTTGAGGAACTTCCATCTTTATCAAGCAGCCCTGAATAGCTGACAGGCATCTCTAAACTTAGAGAGCACACACAGTTGAAAAATGATGAGCGGCCCTTATCCTGGGCCAGTGAGGACCAACCCATAGTTCTTGAGCCAGAGGAAGAATACACTGATGAGGCTGGTGAGGAGAAGGGTTTATCTTACGATTATACAGGTGATCATTCATTTGCTGAAGAGCTACCTCCAATAGAGGGAGCACAATATGATGACAATGATGACTGTCTAGGAAGGGTAAGTGATGTGACGTGGCCAAGTATGATTACCCATACTAGGAATTAGTGCTCTGCATTTAACCCATCCTAAGTGCACACACACAGCAGTGAACACCCACCATGTTACGAGTCCGACTCTCTAACCATTAGGCCACGACTTCCCCGTAAAAAAGCCCGTAAAAAATTGACATTCACGCTCAGTTTCTGAAGGCAGAGTGTTGTAACTCTCTGGCCTGTGCTAACAAACTTACTCAAGCCCTAATGGAACATTTCAAAACATTTCAATACCAGCAAACTAATATTTGGTGTTTTGATAAAAAAAAATAAACATAGTTTATATGTGTGCACCCATTGCTTTCACTTAGCTGAAGTAACTTAAAGTGTTGGATATAATGTGACAACTGACAAACAGCAATATTATTTTTTTCTTGACTGCATGTTAATGGAACTTCCGGAGTACAGGCTTTGCATGGTGTGACGTGCAAGTATATGAGATATACGATACTACTTAAGACATGCCACCACAATGCACCTCTGCTATTCTTAGGAAATAGCTGAAGAGGTTTGCTGTCTGATAGTTCAGAGGAGGAGGTGTTGACCACCAGGGTGGTGCGGTGCAGAGTTATAATTCAGGTACCTGTTTTGAGTGTGTGCACTGGTGTCATTGGACCCACATTTCCATATTTTGGTGTGATATGGAACATTGAAAGTGTTTTCATTTGCTGTAACAATGATGAAAGACAAATATATATATATATTTTTTAATTTCCCATATTTTCTTTCAGGACTGAAGTTAACCCTTTCCATAAGCATTATTATTTTCACTCTCATAGTTTGAAACAAAAAAGAAAATGTTAGTATATGAATTGTAAGTGAATATATAGTAAATAATAAAAAATATATATAAACAAAAACTCTGACTGTATATCAATTTCTGTGAATGTGGGTAGAGTCAGTTACCATTATATTCTTACAGAAACCCTAATGGGTCTCATTAATGAAACAAAACACATTTCTTGTCAATAACTTGTTCAATTAAAACAGGTTTTATAAACACATTAATTAATTTTGCTTGTGTTACATGTATGATTTTTATTATATTTTTTAGGGTGACGAGATGCCCGAAATCCCTCCTCAGGCTGTGACAGAAGAGAAATACACTGATGAGTATGGAAACATGGTGGTCAAAAAGGTAAATGCTTTAACTTTCATCTTTTCTGTGTCTTTTCACAGATTCAGTCAGCACTATGTAATGTCCATATTTGCCCAATATTTGTTACAGTTGATGAAGTAAAAACCCTGCAGCATAATAATTTTATTTGGTTAATTGTAGGTTGCCTTTAAAATAATGCATGCTATTTGAAAGTAATGTGAATTACCTTAACATTTACTGTGAAAATGTCGATTATATTTTCTCTAAATAGTTTAAACTTACTTTAAATAGTGTTTATTGCTGTGATGAAGTATGAACATTGGAGCGTTTTAGTTTATATTTTAGGTTCTTTACCTAATGTTTAATGGATTATTGTAGTGTCATGCATTTTTTTTTTTCTGTGATTGACACTACGCACTGGTATCTTCATAGCCATTGCTTAGTCTCAGCCTCAGGCCTGTCCGCTACCACCGCTACTTTATTACAAGAGTACCCTACTAATCCAGGGACAATAATTGAAAATAATAATAATTTAAAAATTAATTTAAAGATAATATAATAATGTTGTGTAGTATTTAATACTATAGACACAGACAGTTTTACTCACTGAAAGATTTATTCGTCATAATATTCGTCAATTATTACTTAATAATTGTATTCGAGTCTTACACACATGCTATACAGATAATGTAGAAAGAGTCTTGCATTCATTTGAGTGATGACAGCTATTATGGGAGTGGCTTGATGGAGCGCAGATGGAGCGCAGATAACATGATTTTGACCCTTAAGAAACTTTCATTAATGCTGTCACGTAACAAATCTGTTCAAATATAAAATTAAATGAATTGCTAATTACTACATTGAAATAAAAATGTAACGCCTGTACAAATATTAGAAATCGTGAATATAAATAATTGGGAATCATGTAAAAAATTTAAATAAAATAAAAACAGAGCACATTTCATTTATCTATTATAACATTTATGTAGTTTTGTCAAGTTTTTTGTCAGGTGTCTTTTTTAATTATATGATTACGTTGCTGTCTTGCCGCCAGCCAGCATTGCTGATCGTGGTTCCGAGTATCGATACATAGCCCCTTTTAAACCAATCCATAAATGCGCAATTATCTCAGATAACTCAATCCAGCCATACTAATCATCAACAACAGGTGCGTTTGAAGAACTCAGGACTACAATCGAGGCATTTGATTGAGTTTAGAAACAGCACTTATTGATATAGTGGACTTTGTGCTTTGTAACTTTGCAGGTCTTTTTCATGTACAAACAGCAACATTACGCACTAAAGGAAGTTGAAAATGTAAAAAAAACAAAAACATAATAGGACCCCTTTAAGATGACAGACTGTTTTCACAATTTATTCATAATTTAAAAAAAGTTATGATGCTAAACCAGAAAATTTGGGGTTTTAAAATATAAGAGACTATGCAGGTCAAAATGTCATTGTAGAGGCATGTTTGTGTGAAAAACCGCCCTGCTTTGTAAGCTATAGCTACAGTGTATTATTTTACTAACATCTCATACTCACTTGACCCATTTCTAAGCACCACCTCCTTTACTTTTTGCATGCTGATAAGTTTTTTAGAACATCAGATTTTCAATGCAATTCAGTTTTTAAGAATGCATTCAACATAGTATTGTTCCTGCATGTACCAGCCTACACCAGCACAAATTTGTTTGTTAGTTCAGGCTGGTGTATACTGGTTTGCTGCTGGTCTAGCTGGTAGATCAGTATCTATAATTAAACTTTATAATTCACTTTTTAGTGACTGTTGCCTCTATTCTGACCTGATTTAATGTATAAATTAATTAAAGGTAAATTAACAATTATTTAACGTAAAACTATAATTGCCTCAGCTATAAAACTGTCCAAACACATATGACTTCCACATTAAGATATCTTATCTAATAATATAGCAGACAGTCACAGCTGCTAAAGTAGGATTGGTCAATAAGGCTAAGTGATATGTCATTTGAAGTTATATATTTGTAATATCTGGAAAGTGTAAGTAAACTGTTATTCAAAGGAATGGTAAACAAGATCAACATGTAATTAACTAATCATTCAATTTTAAAGATGATCTTTTCACACCAGTTGTGATTCTGCAATGTTGATTTGTAGGACCCGGATGCATAAGACACGCACTCAGAAAAGCACAGTAGTGAAGGATGGCCAAGCCAAACAAACCCACCTGGAACGACTGGAGGACAGCCCAGATTCCCTGCGACCCGATGACCTACAGCAGCAGCTGCTTCAACGCTGCTGTACCCCAGAGGTGACTGAAGGGCAAGATTCAGATGCAGGAGAACAGGACAAACAATAAGGCACCACCTCCTGCTATGGGTTGTGGTGGGCATTTAATAGAAATTTCTGCAAATTTATGTCTGTAGCCCTTTATAATAACACAAAATAATTCTTCACTTGCTTACCAGATCCCCTATTATTTATTGCTTGCACTTTTCATTCATGGCAAATAATGGAAACATTTTAACTGCATTATGGCTGAATGTCTTTTTTGTTTTGTTCCTGACTGAATTTATTTTCTCGTTTTGTGACCAAAGATAGTGTTATCCGAATTGCTGAGTGATTTGTATGAAACTGAGATGTTTTTGTGTGCGTACGTGTGTCATTTTGGTTGCTGTGGTATTGTAGAAGCAGAACTAAACATAATAATGGAAAATGAATATGGGTCAGTTTGGATGCTGAGCTCATTGTCTAGCCACTAAAGATGTGAACACATTTGTAAATAATGGACTTTGAAAATGTTTAAAAACACTGTCACTCTTTTGTCTCCTGTAAGTGCTGTACAACTGCATCAATGGACTGCTGTAATTAAAAACATGTCAGATTACTTGCTCAAAATCTCTCAACAGACCTGATAAAATATCACCATAATATCTTTGGGGCATGTGAGTTTGTAACCACAGTTAATCAAGAGCAAGCAATCAGCTATCTGATATAACTGGCTATGTATTTATACTGGCTATGACTGAGATTTAAAAGCAACAAATACATGTCATGCTGTAGTTTTTCTTAATCCCAGAATGCTTCTGAATGGTTTTTACACAGATTACATGAGAATTTATCAGTTTTAAGTGGATGAAATTGCTTGGTTTTTTTTTCTCCATGTTGTCCACTATTAAGGTATTTCATAGTGAAAGAATGCTGTCATTATCTATACATCCATTTTGTTCGTCATTGACCTATTTGTTTTCACGAGTAACATTATGTGTCTAACCTATGTACAGAATATGTATGTGTGTGTTCTCAGATCACTTCTGATCACCACAACTGTGCTTGTGGGCTTGACTTGTATCTTCCCTGTTTGTGATGATCCTCTAGGTCAGGGGTAGGCAAGTTCGGTCCTAGAGAGCCGCAGTCCTGCAGAGTTCAGCTCCAACCCT
>NW_015666538.1:116874-124120 GCF_001515625.1 Sinocyclocheilus rhinocerous
TTTTTTTTTTCTCTGCTGTTGCTGCAATGATGTAAAATAATAATAATAATAAATGAAACGTTAATATCACTGTTACCTTATTTTCTATTAGGAAAAATATGCAGAATTTAAGAATTTTGTGTTTAGGTGAAATAAAACATTTCAGAGGAGACAGGCAAATATTGCCTTAATTGAGCCTTGATGCAATTTCTTTTAACAATTTACATTTACATTTAGTCATTTTGCCGACGCTTTTATCCAAAGCGACACACAATTGGGGAATACATAAAGCGATTCTTCTTAAAGAGGCAAACAGACACCGGAAGTGCTTGAAATACCAAGTTTTAGGCATTGTTCAAATAAGTACAAGTTAACATTTATTATGTAATGTTTTGAGAACAAACAATAGGCCTAGCCTACTAATTAAAAGTTTGGATATACTTAACTTATGGAGACCGTGTTTAAACATGAGTTAGGTTCATAGGTTCGAAAAGTTTCCTTGTTGACAAGTTTGGGTGAGTAAGGGCAAGACCCTTTTAGTGCCGTCACAGCGCTGGCTGGAGGCAAAACAAAGGGAAAACTGGAGGCGGCCAATTAAAACCAGCACAGATCCGGCTATATAAGTAGCTTAAAATATCATCTTGTTGTGATGTTGCCAGAACCGAATTTGAAATTGTATCGCATACCAGCCATTGCCAGACAAAAAAAACGACGACAGCTGTGGTTAACGCAATAAAACGAGCGGACTGGACAGAAACGATCATCAAAAATGCTCACGTTTGTAGGGCACACTTCTTATCAGAAAAGGTTAAATAAAGTATTGTGTTTTGTTGTTATGGATTATGTTTTGTGTTATGCGTCTAAAGATTTCTTATGCTGGATCTCACAACATGCAAGAGTAGCCTATGTCGTGTATGAAAGTCTGTGTGCGTGTGTAAAACAACAAACTGACGATATGCTTAATCATTTGTAATTGTGTATACACTGTGATTGATTGTGGCTGAATTTTTTAAGAACTTGGTAAGAAAGAATAATCAAATACAATTTCAAAATTTGCAGTTTCTGGATTTTTTTATTTATTTCTAGAAAATATTCACATCTTACTTTAAATGTAGCCTATATGTAATGTAAAGGTACTGTAATGTCACTGTAAACTTATATAATTTACAGGAGATATACGTTAAAATAACTATTTGGACATTACATATATCTTCAAATTATATCCATTACATTAAATGTTTAACTTTTTGTGAGTCACTCAACAGGAGGTAATCCTGTCAGATCGTCCATTGATTGAGTGTGTACGGGTCGGCCTGTCTGGTTTCGTTCGTTAAAGTTAACTTTTTCAAAAAACAATCGCTGTCACCTTACATGTTCAGGTAAAATCGGTGTTAAAAAACAAGCTAACAAAACTTCATAGCTAGCGTTAGTAAAGCGGTCAGGAGAATATTTCTGCCTCCGTCTAGGCCCCGCCCACAGAAAAACGTCACATTGTTTACTAACTGAAAGGGGTCTATAGTACTTTCAGTGCCCTGTAGATGGCGATATCACTTCTTTTGTAGCAGAAATAATCTGCTGCAAAAAAAAAAAAAGAGGTGCCATGCAAAATGTAATGTGTAATTGCAACACTCATTACAAATGTAGTGGAGTAAAGAGTACAGATACATATTAAAAAATGTAGTGAAGTAGAGAGTAAAAGTTGCTAATATCTTTGATAAAAATACAGTGTCTAAATACTTAAGTACAGTAATGAATTACATTTACTCAAATACTTTACACCTCTGAAGTAAAATAATGGATTGCTGATACTTGTTCTAAATTGTGGCAGCTGATGCAAACACAATTTAAATGACATGTTTAGTTTTAATACCCATTAGACCTAATAAAAGTAATATTAGGAAAAAAGCCTGTCCAAAGCCTTTCTCAACTTTTTTGGCAAATGTGATGCGTGATGGATTTGCAAGTTTATGTATGTCTGTGAAACTGTGCTGAGGTTTTTATATTGCGAAGAAACATTCAGCGTACTTTGTAATGAACAATAGCATGCACAATTTCAATAGTTTAACTGATGATACAGAAATGGTTTGGGCAAACTCTAGATTATTTAATCCCATACAGGCTGGTACATTTCTTCACTTTGTACTACAAAGTGAGATTTAAGAAAAAAAATTTTTTGAAAAGGATATTTGGTTAATAAGCATATTTTTCCACAGCAATGACAGCATATACATATAGCATGCATTAATAGCAAAATAAAACAAAAAGAAAACAATATGTTTCACTCTCCTTATCTGATCTTTTTTGTTAACCAGCAGACATTAAAGGAATATTCTGAATTATACAATTTAAGCAGCATGTGTCAATTACTATTACTGATTGTACAGTACAACAATGAATCTCTACAAAATCAGCAAATTTGCCTAAATCATCTCATCAAGGTGGAGCTACTCTTCTAGGCAGATGAAGTTATGGTGATCAACTGCATACTACAGATGTTTGTAGAATCATAAAGGCTTTAGTTGTGCTTAATTTTAACTAAATATTACTTTACTAATAAGCTTAGAAACAATATATACCTACTATATTGCAAATTATTCCACAAAGCTCAGTTTGATGTTCGATTAAGTTTAGATGGAATTAACTTTTGACAAGCATAAAATCAAAATTATGTCAATACAAGTATTTTGCAGAAATCACACATTTTATTAGATGTTTTACATATTTAGAAATCTATCAAGTCATCTGGTAATATCCTTATTCTATAATGTTGTACTGTAACTTATTATAATATTACCATAATGAACTGGAGTTAGAAGAATCAAAATTGTATCTGACAAACAATCTGCCTGTTTTAATAGTACATTGTGGCATCACCATGTTTTCAGATATTTATCGTTTTTAGCAAGTAATTGTGTGTAGCGAATTATGGGTAGAACTTTATTTTACAGTCCTGTTTCTCATGTACATGCTTTGTACTTATTATAGTAATTACAATAACTACTGTAGGTACTAACCCTGAATCTACCCCTAAACCTAATCCTACCCCATGTAGTTACCTAATATTACCAGAACTTTCTTATGTAGGTACACTGTAAGTACATGTAAGTACACGTACTTTAAAATAAAGTGCAACCGCATTATGTGTACAGAACATTAACTTTGATGAATTTATTCTACTTGACCATCACCCATGAGATCTTCAGTCAAGGTTTGTCTGTCAAGACAGAGACTCGTATAAGAAATGGTCAGAAAGGTTTTGGATCTGTATGAGAGATGACTAAGAATGAAAAGTCATGCATTATTCATAAAATATAAAAATGAGAATGCAACATGTTCGATTTTCCTCAAGGAGTACCATAAATTACAGTGAGAAGCAGACACATTTGAAAATGTACACGAATAAGTTACCACAAAAAAAAAAAAAAAACAGTTAATTGAAAAGCAAGGAAAAACTTATCTGCCGTTGCTAGCCTGCTGTATCTGCTGTTTTTTACAGAATGAGCATATGAGCATATCTGGTATAGTGAAGTGTGAGTTGTTAGATTATTTTTTCATATATTCAGATGTATGGTAACTGTATGACAATTAATGGGCAAAAAAAAAATAATAATAAATAAATAAATAAATCTCTAAACCTTTTCCCCTCTCACAATTTTGGATTATCCAAGAAAATAGCACAATATGTCCTATGTGGGCTAACAAACTATTAATACTCCAAAGTGTAAAGCAGAAATAGCACTTCACATAATGTACATCACTGAAAACCATTAGCAAGCTCATATATCTGTCATTTTAAGAAATAAGTAAATCTTGGATCTGTCATTAAAAATTTAATGACAAATTCAATTTTTAAAAAACCTTGATTAATTATTTTCTGATATACAGTACCCCTGTACCCAAACACCACATATTACTAACAAATGGCTCCATATATTTTGTTATACAAAAATGTAACCCTTTAAAAAAGATTAAAGTACTAAGTAAGAACATGCCTTTCACATAAATGAGTATAGTGTGTAAACAGCATACTCAATACATGTAAATGTACTCACATACAAACACACCACATCCTGATCTGAAATGACTATCCAACCTTCTGTATTCTACAAGTCCAACAGTAAATGTAAACAAGACTCTGGTACAGTAGAGCAAACTATGAAGATCATGGTTGATTTGGGCCAGACACTTGTTGAAGCTCAGTTGACAGGAAAGGCTGTGCTCTGGAGCCCTTATTAACTGAAAAAGAAGAAGAAATCACATATTACCTCATCACAAATATTATTTATTACTTTTTTATACACTGACCAAGTTTTAACTTGTAACTTTTTAAGGGATGGGTTTGCATCAAAACAAAAATATCCACTATGTGTCACTTTAACTCTCAAAAATAAAGGTTTTTATATGGAACCTTTCCATTGCACAAAAGGTTCTAAATATTGGAAAAAGGTTCTTTAGATTATTAAAGGGTTAGTTCACCTAATAATTAAAATTAACTCATCATTTACTCACCCTGTTGTTTTTTTTTTAATGCTGTATCCACCTGATATTTCCTGTAAGAGTGGTCGCGACCATTTGGAAATTTTGTCATGCCAGCTTTTTTTAGCTGTACAAAACAGCTCGTTTTGCTGCTTGATATTGCAAACTAATGTGTCTTACCATATTACTTTAATGTATTATCTTAATTACAAACACACTGGTTTGTAGTGCAAACAGTTTTACCATTTACTGCACTGTTATTCTTCTCGTTATTTCCCTACAGCAGCTAATAAACCGGAAGTCTCGCACATTCACAGAAAACGGCTTACTTCTGCATTAAAAAATGAAGTTGATACTGTTTTTTTTTCAGGTCCCATGTGACACATCGTATATTCCATGAATATGGAACAATAGGGTTTGGTGAAAAAAAAACTTTAATTTACTTTATTTAACGAAAATCTACTGCAGTTTACTCCAACTCGCTAAGAAAAGCGCACTAAGAAAAGTTGTGAGAAATCAAGATGTATCTGTATAAAAATGTGACAAAATATAATCCATGTATTTTCTTCTCTGAGGTGATATTATCTGTTGTGTTTGCCGCAACAAGAAGTTGTCGCATTCAACTGTCATTCTGACTTATGTGACAACCGGAGTTCCGGTCCAGAGATATTCAAATCAGTACATACAGCATAGCAAACAGATACCTTTTTGTGTTTTTATTCATCTTGATTTATCAAGTATCATGAATGTGCAATCAAGTACAGAAGACCAACAGTTGTGATACTACGATATGTTTGCAACATTTTTTAAAAAGCTTGATGTTAGTCGCTCTCCACTGCCATTGTATGGACGAGCACAAAAAGGATTTTTTAATTTTTTTATTCTCGTTTTGTGGTCTGAAAAAAAAAAAAATAGAACCGTTTTAAGAAGTGTTCACTGAAAGGTTCTTTTGGGAACCCAAAATAGTTTTCAATAGCGTCACTGTGAAAACCTCCTTTAGGAATCTTTATTTTTAACAGTATAGCACCCTTTTGTTGTAACACAGAATACAACACATACTTGTTTTTCTTTAAAAGCTAGTCCAGAACCAGGTCAACATTAATCAGCATTAACTAGCCTGGACAAACAGGTCTCTTTAACAGAGGTGTTTGGGATCATGCACACACAAACACAGACCTCACTTGGTGGGCACAGTTGGTGAGCCAGACCGATGAAAGTGGATGTTCTGCCATTTGCCGTCACGACGATGCCAGACACGGGTTTCTTCAGACTGCATAGTGTGAGGCATATTGTTGACATCCATGTATTGGGTGAGCCTTATATAAGCGATGCATGCAGCATCCTCACCAATTAGGTGTACATGAGGGTTCAGCAAGATGGTGTGGATGGGTTTGTGACCTTTGGAGAGAGCTAGAGCAGAGGGACAATAATGCTTATAGTTTTGTGTCATTCAAGGCACTTTCACCCTTATCAAAGAGATTAAAGTTATTAAAACAATATGCATGCAAGTGGATCAAATTAATTAGATTAAAGGACACATGCAATTTAGTTAAAAAGCATGTAAAATACAGTAGATTTTATAAACACATCCTCATATTATTTTTTCTGAGGAACTCAAAAGTGTTTTTTTTTTTTTTAGAAAATATCCTTCTAAACCTTTAGAAATATACCCTAAAAGTGGGGACGGCCAAGCATCAAAATGACAATAAATAAAAAAATAAAAAATGTAATGAATGAGTCCACACAGCTAATGCACTATAGAGTTTAATATAGTATATGATAGCTTTTTTTGTGAGGAACAGTCCAAAAATTAGTTCCCTTTCATGGGAACTTCGAAGTGCGTCCTCTAGGGATTGCTATGGGGAACGCCTCGTCGTGACCCGTGTCTGAAGCATACATTGAAAACTCGTTGGCCGGCGACAGCCATGACGTCACTACCGGTGCGACTATAGTATAAATAGGCGCCGGGAGCACACATCATTCTCTTCTTCGTCTTCACTGACTGTTTTGTTTGAAGCGTGCATTTCTGTGGTAAGAGCGATCTCTATTCATCTCATTATGGCGAGCACTAGCAAAGCGTTTAAGGATGTGGGTAAGTGTGCACGTTATGCTTTGCCCACTTGACCTTGGGCATGCACACGAGCGCTGGACCTGGCGTCTGGCGCTCCGCCACGCCTGACCGCCGAGGGTGCGGGAGGAACTCCAACAGGGTTCGCCATGGGACGCATTGAAAGATGCGTTTCTGCGTCAACATCCTGAACGGGAGCTTGTGAAGGGCCCGGTTCAGTACGCGCAGGTCCAGGATTGGTCGTAACCCACCGCCTTTCTTGGGTATGATGAAGTATGGGCTGTAGAAACCTGACCTCATCTCGGCTGGAGGGATCGGCTGTATCGCGTCCTTCGCCAGCAGGACCGCTATCTCTGCACGTAAGACAGGAGCATCCCTGTCCAGCACAGGCGCCGGGCGAATTGAATCGCGTAGCCGAGTCTGATGGTTCTCATGAGCCAGCGAGACGGCCTGGGGAGCGCTAACCAGGCCCCCAGCGACCGAACAAGCGGGACCAGGGAAACCACCGACGTACCCGCAGTGGGGCAGCGAAGTGGAACACAGGGACCCAACCCGGGAGGCAGTGCATCCCAGGGTGGGGTCTGAGTGCGCGGCGCACCACTTACCTGGCTCCATAGCTGGGCAGGGGGCTCGTGAGGAGGCAGAAGTTTTGGGCTGGGTAGCCAGTGGCGGAACAAAAACAAACGGAAACATAAGATTCTCCACCCGGCCCTCCCGGCCCTC
>NW_015666538.1:138302-140289 GCF_001515625.1 Sinocyclocheilus rhinocerous
GCGGCGGAGAACTGTTGGGCAAAGCCCTCCATCGCTTCGCTGAATAGGCCGGCCTGGGAGATCGGGGAGTCCAGGAAGCGATGCTTGTCAGCCTCCCTCATATCCGCCAAGGTCAGCAATAAGTGGCGCTCCTGGACCACCAATGTGGACATCATCTGACCCAGGGCCCGCGCTGTGACTTTCGTCGCCCTAAGCGCGAGGTCCGTCGCAGTGCGCAGTTCCTGCAGCACACCTGGGTCAGCACCACCCTCGTGCAACTGCTTCAATGACTTGGCCTGGTGGACTTGCAGGAGGGCCATGGCGTGCAGGGCGGAAGCGGCCTGTCCAGCAGCACTGTAAGCATTAGCCGTCAGAGCGGACGAGAACTTGCAGGCCCTGGACGGAAGGCGTGGACTACCCCTCCAGGCGGCGGCGCTTTGCGGGCAGAGCTGCATGGCAATAGCGCGCTCAACTGGGGGGATGTCCACATACCTTGGGCCGCCCCACCGTCGAGGGTGGTGAGGACGGAGGAGGCACCAAGCCTGTTTCGGGCAGAAAAAGGTGCCTTCCAAGACTTAGTAACCTCCTCATGCACTTCTCCTCCAGTGTAGCTCTTACATCAAACTTGTCACATGAAGATACATTGTGTGAGGTTTGACATGAATAAAACTGAACATTGTTTGTTCTCACATGTTGTGGCCGATGCTGTAGCTGATGTACCAACTGAGCATTGCATTTTCACTCACAAATAAATACATACATAATGAAGTTGTAAATCAAACAAAAATACTTTTTAAAAACATACTGTAATATTCTCTATTTCAAAATTTCCCATTTACTGTAATTCACTGTTTCTTTTTAATTACTTTAAAAATAAATGTATTAGCAAAATTTGTTTCAAAGTAAATCCTGCAAAAAAAAAAAAAATCATTGCTCTCTTGAACTTCAATTTGCTCTAATCCTAACATTAAGCTATAGCATGGCTTCAGAAGATTTGGAATATATACATATATTTTTTCTTGATATCCCACTCACTTTCTTAGTATGAATACATCAATTATTCCTTTAACATGTAACATCATGTCTTACAGTTTTCAAAGTAGAACCTGTGGAAATCTGTCCCCTCCACTAGGTTTCCCAAAGCTTCAGGTTCAAAAGATGTCAGTCCAGGGTCACAAATTTTCCTGTGGAATCCAATATAATATTAAAAACTAAAAGACATAATAAATCATTCTTTAACAGAGTGAAGGCAAAACATGAAATAAAAACACTCACGTGTAAGCTTCAAAATCTCCATTATTAATGGCTTCGATCAGCAGCTCTGTGACTTTAATTATCTCCTGTTTCCGTGCTAAAGCACATAAAGGCAAAGAAGGGGGGAAAAAAACTGTGAAAAACTGTACAAATGACTGTAGTCATTATTCTTTAGCTGAGGAACAGACCAGACTGTGAAATACATATATTTTAAACAATAATACAGTGCAAAGAGTGATGTTTGATTATCCAGTGAATGGGTCTTATGAGTCGGTTCTTTAAATTGAATCAAACAGTCTGAAAGGAACTGGCCAGCTACCAATGTAAATCAAATGTTAACCCCTTACTCCCTAAAGTTTGACTATGTGGAGAACTGTCCTGTTTTATGTATACCTTTAGAAAGCAATTTATTAATTCAAGCTTTTTCAAGCCAAGAAAATCTTGATGAACAGAAAGATGGACCGGGCACCCCAGGGCAGGGGCGTAGATTATACGGGGAACGCGGGGGACGTGTCCCCCCCACTTTTAATATCACGTAAATTCGTCCCCCGCACTTTTTCGGGCAAATGTGTTCGCATAGAGGTTTTCAAGAGCCAGGATAGTCTGTGCATGATCTGATGTTTTATTCAGACCCAGAATAAGGCGAGATGAACATCAAGGAGCGCTAAACATTCCGTGCAGTGTATGTTTCATTCATACTCAAAGCCGGAGGGCGCTCTCGCGCAGAAAGTCGTATGAGGAAATTCCTAATATG
>NW_015666538.1:140345-143478 GCF_001515625.1 Sinocyclocheilus rhinocerous
TAAATTAAAACTAACTAGAATTAACTACATTTTTATTATTATTATTATTTTTTTTTTATATATATATAACATTTCTGTCCCCCTCACTTCTGAAATGATGGCTACGCCCCTGCCCCAGGGACCTCATATTCTAAAAAACTGGGTGTTGCATTTTTAGCCTGGCCAGTAAGAATGTGTTAAGTACAATGTTAATTTATTTACTTTTTAATGATTCTTGCATTTTAAAGCTGATAAAATAATAATTTTTAAAAATTAAAATTTTTCAACATTTCTGCTTGTTTAGAATATGACCTAGTAAGCCTGAACTGCAATGCCTTCATTCTTTTGAGTCAGTTCTAGTGCTGTCAAAATTAACGCTTTTTAGCGCAGGAGACAATTTTTTTTTTCAGTTTAACTCATTAAAAATATTGAACACAATTAATGCAGGGGTGGACCTAGGGTTTGCCACCTCACTCACATCTGCTGCTTCTGTCTCTTTTTTCTTGATAAGAATTGCGTTTATTTAGATGCAGAACGTCTTTATGACCACATTAAGTTTCCAAAAAGGCGATTAAAGCTGCCTTAAAACTGTGCATGCATGTTATCTCTGAGTCACATTTAAGAACATGTCTCTGAAATGCAGTGGTTTTCAAAACTGTCCTGGAGCAGCCCAGCACTCTCCCTCATCTAACATACCCGATTCAACTCGTCAGCTCATTAATAGAGACTTTAAGCCTTGAAGTGGGTCATAAAAGTAAAGAGTTGAGAGAAAATATGATGCTTGTCAGATCTGCGTCGTGTTCAGCAGAGGCAGCTCTTAAAAATAACCTATTAAAAATAACCTATTAACCCAGCTGCTGGGATGTCTGTTAATCAAAGAAGAAAGGAAAAAAGTGGAAATCAATAACTTTTGTAGCTTCAAAATTAATATATATTTAATTTAGAATTTAGTGTTTAATAACTTCAATTTCTGTATATTTAATTCTCTATTTGTTGAAGGGCACATGTAGCTAAATATGACATTTATTATAATGGGTTTATGTGAAGATTGTTTTAAGTTCACTTAAATTCTAAGTTATTTGTTAAAGTCTAATAAATGTTAAAATTGATAGCTCTCAATTTTACTGTTGAATGGCTATAGTCAATGGTTAAATTGAGAGACTTGTGTTGTTGTTGTTTTTTCTGCAAAGACAGAACAGCATATTGAAATGTAGTTTAAAACAAATAGTGAAGTTTATTAGTGCCTATAGAGGGATTTTATTTTCTTGTTCTTCAGAGTATTTGGGAAATTGTGTTTTTCAGCATCTCCATGTAATGGGGATCAGAAAGAAATATCCTGGACAGTGCACAATGAATTGTTAAATAATGCACTTGTATTTTTTTGTTTTTTGGCTAATTTCTTAATATAATAATATAGATTTGTAATCTGAAAGTCTCATAGAACAAATATAGCCCCTTAAAGTGGAAGTGAAGCAGTCAGTTAAGTTAACATTATTTAGTAAAGTGATTTCCACTTTGATTAAAAAATATATAACAAACATGATTAATGTAACCATTTTAAAGAAAAAAGGAAGTTTTGTTATAGCTTTTAGAGCAAGAGAGCCGCCATCTTGCAGTACCACCGCGTGTGACGTCACGGGGTTGGTTCGCTCCGATGGCCAGTGAAGTAATATAAGCAATTCTTTACATTTTGAACACACGCTTGTTACATTAATCATGTTTGTTATATATTTTTTAATCAAAGTGGAAATCACTTTAATAAATAATGTAAACTTGACTGACTGCTTCATTTCCACTTTAAAGTAGCTTCAAAATAGTACTGCTTTAACTTGAAAATGTAGGCAAATAAAAAAAGTATGTTGGTACTGCATACTGTATTTCGTTTCTTGAGACAATCTACATAGTGTCAGAAGTGGTTAAATAAGACACAAGATCTCCGCTGCATTAATCTACTAATTTCTGATGAAAATATAGCTGACAACTGGAGCAAATTTGAAAAAGAATGGCACCTATATTGTAATTACGGTCTATCACACAAAAGGAAGAGGGTGCTCCATCCCACAAACCAGCAATTCAAGCTCTAGTTCATGATTACCCTACCAAGTGAACTGCAGAAGTGCAGTGCAATTCAAAAACTCCAAATTCAGCTGGGTGAATGAACTTGACACATCTCTAGATGCACCTGATGACACCTACTATTGTGAAACAGTGGATGATGTCAATCAGAAAAGTGAAACAACACTGCGACTAAAGCATGGGTCTGGTCAACAACAACAAAAAAAGGTTGACACAGGAGCTAAATGCAACATTACTGTATATCTCACCAACAACTAAACCTCATTCTACCCTCAGCTCATATAAACATTAATGAAGAAGTAAACCGGGGGTACAGTCAGTGGTGCCCCCTGGATGTGTGGCCATAAAATTACTCATTGCAATGAGGGAATAAATTATGGCTGAGCTTGAGATAATGACTGTGGCTCTGTAAAGATATGTATAGACTCAAAAAGAAACTTGGCCACATCATCCCCTGAAAACCGGTCAATGTTGACATGCCGTGTGCCAAGGTCTTCAGTATCCATGACTCAAAATGCAGATTTTGGCAAATCCCTTTAGATGATGTATTATTTAAACTGACAAGCTAAAGGATATTGTGTCTAGTCCTCCAGTTCTTTGACACCATTGCTCTCTCAGCTGATGCATCCCAACGTGGACCCAGACACTCATTACTAGGGATGCACCGGGCCCGATACTGAGCTCCTGTACTCGTACTCGTTAAAATGCCCCGATACCAAACGCCGATACCACACAGCATGTGTTAAGTGCCATATTCAGACAATGAAACACCGACAACAGAACAACAGACAGCAGAATGGAGTTATTAGAGATTAAGGATGTCTACAAAGTATATGTATGCAACGAATATAATGTTAAAAATTCAGTATTGACTGTATAGCTGATGTGCACGAGCTGATAAGCAAAGCACGCTGAGTGGATTGAGCGCGCTGCGGCGCAGATGCGCGAGCTTGTCGAGTGAATATACCTTTCTCACAGACATCACTGGAAAGTTTGAAGTTCGGTCGGATACGTCAAAAACAAGTAAGTAAAACAATGCACAAGTTACTTAACGGTATGGAGAGAGAGAGAGAGAGAG
>NW_015666538.1:143702-146182 GCF_001515625.1 Sinocyclocheilus rhinocerous
ATACATACTAATTTGGTTTCTGTACCCAATATTTTAAACATTTACAAATGCAATAAAAATATTGGTATCGGTACTCGGTATCGGCAAGTACCAAAAATAAAAGTATCGGTATCAGGCGAGTACTGGAAAAAGTGGTATCGGGTACATCCCTACTCATTACGGATAATGCACGGCAGTTTGTAATGATTTTTTTTTATTTTGTACATACATACACTTTGAGCACATTTGGAGAAGCCCTCACTGCTACTCTCTAATGGCCTTGCAGAGTATGCAGTGCAATCTGCTAAACATCTGCTGGAGAAGTACTATAGGGAGTGAAGTGACATAAAAGCTGCTTTACTTCATATGCATAATCTTTCTTCCACAGGATGACCTGCCATCCTCTGCCCAACTCCTCCTCTCCAGGTGCATGAGCTGAGCTGAGCTCAAAGCAGGCTTACACTTTTTGTATGCCTCAACGTCAAGGCAGTACTGGCCAGGAGGATAAAGAAAAACAAAGAATATTATGGAGAAGCGATTAGTCAACAGAAGAGACGGACGGCAGCACGTGAGTGTTTTGTGTAATACTTGGTTATAGATCTTAGGTTATAGAAGGCAGCCACAGCGACTGTAGACTATTTAAACCGCTTGGTCACTGTCATAACTTGGGAGAAGCGATTAGTCAACAGAAGAGACAGACGGCAGCGCGTGAGTGTTTTGCGTAATACTTGGTTATAGATCTGGGCTGCGTTTCCCGAAACCTTCTTAACGCTACGTCGTTCGTAAGTTATACCTTCATTTGTACCTTGACGTTAATACGTGTTTCCCGAAACATTCTTAGTTAAGTATACCTTCTGTAAGTCATTAGTTCGTAAGGTTAGTCTGGACCACTTTTAGCTATACCTTATCACTGTTCACAGTTCACTCCGCTAGTGGCCACCACTGTGCAAAAAGCTTCTTCACATTTCAGTCGATACGACTGTAATTCTGTGGCAAGAAGAAGAGCTGTAAAAGCTGTAATACACCCAGTGTTCAATTAACTGAAGTGTTTTTTATCCAAAGAATAAAACTGTCGTTATACTGATGGTTTTTAGTTTTTCCATTATAATATACAAAGGCACATCGGCTGGCAAACCATTAGGCAGCACATAATTAGGAGTCTATTTAAAGGGAATGAATGTGATGGGGAGTTTGGTCAAACTATGGCAGTGAGACAGCTAATAGTTGTCCTAAATCAAAGACAGCTGCGTCCGCGGAGCCAGTTAGTGTATGTGCACTATTTCATAATAGTGTCAGAATAGCTACCATGTCAAAAGATACAATTCTACAAAAATTTTGCCTGCCATGGGAGCAAATTCAGTAGCTTTTACATCTTGTTGGTCCAACTTTGTCGAGACAAACTCGATGGAGCTACCCCCTAAGCTTCAAAATTCAGCTGCTGGCAGGTGTACCGACAAAACATGCAGGTAGCCATCAGATTGTGCAACCAAAATATATTTGCATTGTTTTAAGGGTAAGTTTAGGGTAAGGGTAGGTATGGACGGGTAGGGTTAGGGTAGGGGTAGGTATGGACATTAAAATAAGCCTCGAACCACATGAATAAGATGCTGGTAGCACAATCTGATAGATAGCATTTTTTGCTATCGATTTGTGCTACCTATCTTTTTAATGGGAGGCAGCACAATCTGAGCGGGTAGCACAAATCGTCAGAACAGCAGCTCTCCGTTTTTATGCTGTGGGGAGTTTTCTGGAGGTGGTTGGGGATGGATATGGGCTGAGTAAGACCTCAGTGTGGCGGTGCGTTCACTCAGTCACAAACATCCTGCTCCGTCACACCACCGATTATATACGTATGCCTTTCACCAGGCACAAAAGTGATGGAGGCACATCAAGGCTTCCATGCCATTGCGGGTGTCCTGTGAGTAATTGGCCTTGTGAACGGGAGTTGGGACACTTATCCCCATCGCCAATCCATCAGCGCTCGACCAGGCCTTCATTATATATATGAACATGATAATATAAATGACCCTTTCAAAAGCAAGCGAAGCCAAACAGCCAGTTAATGTAGCTGGTTAAGGCAGAATACTTTTGGGCATGAGGTTGCAGGTTCGCACACTTGCAAACTTATACATACTGTGACGAGTCGGCTGCCTCCCCCTAATTATCAGCATCATCCCGTCCCTTAATCGCCGCCCTTCGCCAGGCTCCCGACAGGATTGGGTACGTGAGAGAGGAGGGGCGCTGAAATAGCCAGGGCTGGCGGCGTGTGACCCCTCGCGCCCCGGACTGGAGAGGGGAGTGCGTGCGGACTCCGCGCCTTACCTGGACCCTTCCTTCCTGACCACTGCCCTTCCCTTCACGAACCCCGCAGCACGACGAGGACACCAGATCCCCTGTTTATTTTGGACACTTGATTCCCTTTTTTCTGTACACTTTGTTTATTTTCTGTTAATAAAAGCCTCTCCGAGGCCTGACGCCACACCCACTGTGTCTGTCGTTTG
>NW_015666538.1:147102-148529 GCF_001515625.1 Sinocyclocheilus rhinocerous
TTGCATTTAGTTTGCAATTTGGATTATTTTATAAATGCAGTGAGCCCCGATAAATGCAATTTCTAATATTTCTAAAGTGCTTCTTTATAATGAACATTGCTTTCTCAATACTTTACCCACTCTATATTGCAGTTAAGGAGCTCCTGTATATAGTGAACAATTGATTCTCGAGCCATCGATATCAACCTATTCAGCACCACCGCCATGGTCAGCACCTGCTAACGTCTCATGTAAGAAGGTTTACCTTAAGCAACATCCTAAGGTATAGTTCGGGGAAGACACCTAGGAAAGGTATACCCCTAGTTAAGGTGTACCTTCAGAGTCTTCGTTATCAGGAAACGCAGCCCTGTTGTTTAAATTATTACTTGCTGCTAGGAAGGAATATTTTGTTTTCTACCTATTTCTACTTTGTATTTTCGTTGGAGTTTGTATTTTTGATTCCACTTACTGGTAATTATAATAATTGCCCTCGGCTAAGAAGGGAGCCTGTGTTATTTGCATTGCACCCTTCCTGCACTGAAGTGTGAACTGTAGTTTAGATTTGAGCAACTGCCCTGCTATAGGCTATTGACTGTGCTAATTAGAAGGTGGCCACAGCTGTTTTCATTTTAGTGTCTTAGACTGTGTATTTATTTGATGTCTGTGCGCTGACGTGGAAGCGTTCAGCCCTTGGTTTCAGCCTCCTTGTGTGAAGACCAACGAGTGTAAAGACCTGCAACTTTACCTGCGCGACTTCACCGAGCAACGAAACCAGCAACGCACTTAAGTATAATTTGTATCTTCCCTTTACACACTCTCCTTTTCTGTCCTCTCTTTTCCACCTCTATCATGTGTTTCCAAAACATTCCGGTTGTCTCTCGACAACACTCTAACGTCACACGCAGACGGCAACGCAATCTTGCCAACCTGCGTCCTATCTGTACATCTTCTACTCCACCTCTTTCTTTCTCTGTGGGTCTCTGGAATTGTCAGTCAGCTGTCAACAAAGCAGACTTCATTTATGCTTTTTCTTTATAATCCACACTCAGCGTCTTGGGGTTGACCGAGACCTGGATTCGTCCAGAAGACTCAGCAACACCAGCTGCTCTGTCTAACAATTTCTCTTTCTCTCACACCCCCCGTCAGGTTAGCCGGGGTGGAGGCACTGGTCTGCTCATTTCTAACAATTGGAAATACTCAACCCTCTCTCAATAACTCATTTGAATCTCATGCGATTACTGTAACAGCTCCTATACAACTCCAGCTTGTGGGTAATTTACCCCCTTCCTGGGCAAATTCTAGCCACCTTCCTAGAGGAGCTGGATGGGCTGCTTTCCTCATTTCCCGAGGATGGCAGTCCACTTTTAGTCTTTGGCGACTTCAACATTCATCTGGACAAGCCTTATGCTACAGACTTCCATTCACTCCTTGCTTCATTTGATCTCAAA
>NW_015666538.1:148570-149618 GCF_001515625.1 Sinocyclocheilus rhinocerous
AATCGCCAAGGCACTTAAGTATATTTTTGCTCTTCCCTGTACACACTCTCCTTTTCTGTCCTCTCTTTTCCACCTCTATCGTGTGTTTCCAAAACATTCCGGTTGTCTCTCGACAACACTCTAACGTCACACGCAGACGGCAACGCAATCTTGCCAACCTGCGTCCTATCTGTACATCTTCTACTCCACCTCTTTCTTTCTCTGTGGGTCTCTGGAATTGTCAGTCAGCTGTCAACAAAGCAGACTTCATTTATGCTTTTTCTTTATAATCCACACTCAGCGTCTTGGGGTTGACCGAGACCTGGATTCGTCCAGAAGACTCAGCAACACCAGCTGCTCTGTCTAACAATTTCTCTTTCTCTCACACCCCCCGTCAGGTTAGCCGGGGTGGAGGCACTGGTCTGCTCATTTCTAACAATTGGAAATACTCAACCCACTCTCCCCAACTCATTTGAATCTCATGCGATTACTGTAACAGCTCCTATAAAACTCCATGTTGTGGTAATTTACCGGCCTCCTGGGCGACTGGGCACCTTCCTAGAAGAGCTGTGTAGAAGAACAACTTTTAGTCTTTGGCGACTTTAACATTCATCTGGACAAGCCTTATGCTACAGACTTCCATTCACTCCTTGCTTCATTTGATCTCAAACGACTTACCACTACAAGCACGCACAAATCAGGCAACCAACTTGACTTAATTTACACACGCAATTGTATTGCAGACAACATTCTGGTAAAACCCCTACATATCTCTGATCATTTCTTCATTACATTTAAACTACATTTTGCTACCTGTGTGCCACCAACCCCTATACTGGTTACTTTTAGACAAAACCTAATGTGCAGTGTTGGGGTGCCTCCAGGACCAGGGTTGGGAACCACTGGTCTAGACGATATTTGTCCTCTCTCCTCCAGGCCAGCATGAGCTGCCTCTTCTAACCCATGGTTATTCGATGTTCTTCATGAGCATCGGACCAAACTCAGGGCAGCAGAGAGAAAATGGCGCAAATCAAAAGATCCGTCAGACCTGAGTATGTATCAGTCTTTG